>NW_025335568.1:5857578-6038568 GCF_004798865.1 Varanus komodoensis
TTATTGTTCCCAGCATTAGGCTCTTCTCCAGGGAGTCCTTCCTTCTCATTAGGTGGCCAAAGTATTTGAGTTCCATCTTCAGCATCTGGCCTTCTAAAGAGCAGTCAGGGTTGATCTCCTCTAGGACTGACGGGTTTGATTGCCTTGTGGTCCAAGGGACTCGCAGAGTCTCCTCCAGCACCACAATTCAAAGGCCTCAATCCTTTGGTGCTCAGCCTTCAGGAGAGGGCTGGTGCACGCATCTGGTCCTCATGTGAGGAGGTTGAATGTCTGCTTAGGGCTTAATGCTCACTCCAGATGAACTGATCTGTAATAGGGGTGCACCTTCGTTTTATACTAACCACTTGCATGCATTTGATCCTTCAAGAAGTCATTATTTTGAGAATAATAGGTGTTGATACAGGCTGTCTAGTTCCACATTAAGTAATCCTGAACCTGCATCATTAGATAATAGGATAATTATCCTTTGCAAAAGCCAGTTCATTGTCTTGGTCTGGGGATTTTGTTGTTAGTTGCAAAGTTGTGTCCGACCCTTCGTGACCCCATGGACCACACTTCTCCAGGCCTTCCTGCCCTCCACCATCCCCCAGAGTCCACTCAAGCTCAGACCAGCTGCTTCAGTGACTCCATCCAGCCACCTCCTCCTCTGCCGTCACCTCCTCCTTTTGCCATCAATCGTTCCCAGCATCAGGCTCTTCTCCAGGGAGTCCTTCCTTCTCATTAGGAGGCCAAAGTCTTTGTGTTCCACCTTCAGTAGCTGTTGGGGGCTTTCTTCCTTTAAAATAGCCCCTCGTTGCTGCCACCACTGTGCTGCTGCATGTTGTCAGCAAGCATCATATTTGCACTTTTAGAGGGGTCCACCCACTTGCCCACCCCATTTAAGGGCTGCATCACAAGGTTTGGGCCACTTGGGGCGACCAGTCAGGAGCTGGGGAAAGGAAAGGGCCAGTACTCCTGCTTGCATCCATGGGGTGTGCAAGGACACCTCCAATGCAGGTACACATTGTTCCTTTCTGCACGCTAAGAGGGGATGCCAAGAACAAAGAGTGTTGTGGGATAAGGTTAGAAGCAGGCCAACAACTAGTGCTCCACTGCTTATCTGTGGAGCTTCCCTGGAGATCTTGGAGGGGCACGGCTGCCTTGTGGGAAGCTGGTGGCAGGACACAACCCCCACCCACACCTAGTGGAGCAGAGCGGGTGGTGCCCAATTCGGCTCATGCCGAACTGCATCGACTGGACTCTGGGCAGACACTGTGGCTCCTTGCCGTCTCTTCCTGCTAAAGCCCCGCTGGCTTGTCTTCAGCAGGCATCACAAGAAGACCCCAGTCTTTGCTGCAATGCACAGGTGGTGGGAGGAGAAGGGTAAGATTAGGTTCCCAACAGTTACTTACATTGATGAATGACCCTAATTGGATAAAATAGACTGGTTCTGCTGAGCTAATACCTTTGAATATCTTGTCTGAGACAATTAATATTCCCCTGTCATGCATTCGTTCAAGCTATTAGAAGAACGCCTTATGTTCACACTCCTGTCACATTTAACAAATTATTTTGTTGAGCCATTCTTTATAGGCTATTGTTGATGGATTGCTAAATTTTTGGTATCCTGTTGCATATGTAAAAGCTGTTAACTATACCTTTCAACATGCATGCAAGGGCATTCAAAAAAGTCAATTCACAATGAGATTGTGAAGCTTATTTGCATGAGAGTTTGAAATTCAATTCTTTTCCTGATGGAAATGGAGTTAATATGGCATTTTTAGCCAGAAACAGCCCTGAAAATCCTAGTATTGCCCCGAATGCTGGGAGTTGTAGGTTTTTTCTCCCTCTAAATATGCGTAGGATTGCACCCAAAATATTACTTAATGGTTGTGATAAAATCTTCCCCTCTTTCTCTCTTGAAACTCTACATTAAAGTCAAGCTTCGCTCAGTTTTATAATGCAACCAGTAAGGGGACTGCAACCTGAAATAACTCATGCTTGCAAGACCGGTTGTTCCCTGATCATGTACGAATCGCAGTGTGGCATGTTTGCTTAAGGTTTGGAAATGCAATTGTTAAATTGATATTAAAAATGAAAAGCAGAGCACTCAAAGCCAACGGCCTTGGAGACGGGTAGCCTGCGGGCATGACAATTAAGGTAGGACAAGAAATTAAGTCCCGTCTCTTTTCGCTTGGCTGGAAGTCAATTAAGGTAATGGCTTGTACTTCACCACAGAAAGCTTAGATGGGAAGGGTACATAAAATTCAGTGGCAATTATTGTGGTGTTAACCACAACATTTGCCTTGCCCGATCGGCTAGAGTTTGGTGTGACTCCGTAAAAGGAAAATCCTGAGTGATTATCTTTCCTTTTAAACTACTTGACTTTACATTGAAAGTCTTTCTGGCCAGGTCTGATCCTCCCTTATTCTCTCTCTCGCTTTCCACTTCGGACAAGCTAATCTGCTTCCTTGCTCCTTTTCTTCCTTTTCCCAGCGCCACTGAGAAATAGGCACGGAAGGTCACAAAGCGGATAATCTACCTCCATTAGCTAATATCCACCCATTCTTGCACTCTGTCTCTTCCTTCTCTCTCACTGGGCAAGCTTAAAGGAGACACCCTGGGGATGCAGCACATTTTCTGCTTGCATCAATAACAGATCGTATGCACTGGTGGTTCTGGATAGCAACCATAACCGCTATTGTCCGGGCAGCCCCCTTGCCCCAAGTCCAGGTGTCCGATGCTCAGTGACGATCAAAGGGGTGGTATCTCTGTGGAAGAGGATTACAGTCTTTTTCTCTACAGGTAGCAAATTTTACTGCAGCCCCTTGCTCATCTCTATATGGCAACAACATGCCTGATATTTCCTTTGATAGCCAGGCGAAAGTCTGCAGCAAAAGAGATGGGCATTCGCTATTTGTCATGTGTTAAGTGTTTAATTTCTTTTATCTGGACGCTCGATGCATTCCATTGTCTTGCTAACTACCCTGAACATTTGGGAGCTGGGCAGGTAAATCATAATTTATTCAATGAATGAATTTTTAAGGAGATTTTTCAGGCTAAGGAAATCTTTCTCCCTGCATCATGTCCATCCAGACAAGTATTCAGATCCTTAGAATATTTTAATGGTCCTGTGCGTTCTTAAGCAGAATATTAACAATGGGATAAAATCCAGGTCATCTACAAACCTGGCATTGCCATCTATAATGGCAGTGGCTAGTCACCATGTACAGATAAATGCCCAGCCGCTCACTGCTCCCCGCTTTCTCTTTTCACAGCTCCGGAAAGCAGTGATGGATCATATATCTGACTCTTTCCTCGAGACCAATGTTCCGCTACTGGTTCTCATCGAAGCAGCCAAGAGCGGTAATGAGAAAGAAGTGAAGGAGTATGCGCAGGTTTTCCGTGAACATGCCAACAAGTTAGTGGAGGTAAGTCAGGCTGCTGGCTGGGGTCAGGCATCTTGCCTTGGTGGGGTGTGATGGAAGAGAATACAGCTCTGTAATCAAAGCCGTTTAGGTGACAATCATATACAAACCTACCTACAAGCACCTACCTACCTATGTGTAAGTGTACTTCTGTTTTAATCCCAGGGACCTCTTCTAGCCAAGATACCTCAATTCAGATTCAAGGACACTAAGGAAGAAACAAAACTACTTGTGTTAAAGATAGTGTAAAGTTTATTTGTTTTTATTTACTAGATGTATATCCTGGGTTTTTTTCTTTGAGTTCTTATATAAGAACTCAAAGTGGCTTATATCATCCTCTTCCTGATGCTGTCAGTCCTATCCCCTGAACAACAGCCCTGTGAGGTAGGTTGGGTGAGGGTCTGTGACTGGCCTAAAATCACCCAGTTGGCTCTATGGTTGAGTGTGGACTCGAACCCGGATCTCTTGAGTCCCAGCCTCATGCTCTTAACCACCACACCACCCTGGTTCTTCAGCATGCATAACATGATGAAATATGGGTGCAAAATATAAAGAAGCATACAGAGATTACCTTCCCTTTCTTTGGGGTTATACTGGTTCCCCGAATAGTCCAGGGGATGTTCCATGGATATCCAAAGTTACTTGGGAATTAAATGAACCAGGAAAGACCAATTCCTTTTCCCAAGCCAAGGGCAAAACACATAGAAACATAGACATAGAAGCAGAGCGAGTCAGAAGGGGTCTCCCGGGCCATCTAGTCTGACCCCTGGCTCCAGCCAGCTCTGCTCATGGCATGCTTACCATGTGCATGTCCAGCCTGTTCTTGAACACCCTCACCATTGGGGCTTTGACCACGTCCTATGGAAGCCCATCAAATACCCAAGACAATGTCTCTTGTCATTGCACAGGGCTTCTCACTCTCCTTCCTAGGAGAAGGTGGGGAGCAAAGCTGCTTCAGGCAAGTGAACAGTTTCAGTTCTCCCTGTCGAAAAAGCCTCTTGTCTAAGGAATGTACCTGGGAAAGGAAGCACCAAGGCAGTTCTCTAACTAGCTGAAAACCATAAGCCCTTGGTGTGGGTTCAAGAAATGATTCCAGCTTTTGGCTGTGGGAAAGTTCACTACAGTACCTGGGGGACCTCCTTGCCATTCTTCCAGTACAGCCCCTTCAATGGAATCTGTTGAAGATTGCAGCCTCAAGCACCCCGAGGATTCCAAAATACGGGCAATGCTTTGATAATTCTGGCTGCAAATTTGTAAGTTTTCAACAAACCAGTTTCCATCCCCATCCCAAAGTCATTGTGGAACAACAAAAGCATCCCCAGAAAGGCCTGCTTCTGTTTTGTTTGGCTTTTTGTCTCTCAGCTTGCTGCCATGACTTTTTCGGTGAAATCGGTCTCACTGTTACCATCATCTCAGCATCCTTGCACCGTGCAGCTTCCACGTGAGCTTCTCAGGTTACTGAGCTCAGCTTCAACCCATCCTGTGCGCCTCTCCATGCAGGGTCACAAGTGGCTCGTATGTGAGCGATGTACCGGGAGTGAGGTCAGGGAGAGCAACCAGGCCTTCAGGGGGAAGGTGCTTCAAGCCCACCGATGTGTCTCTGGAGCAAGGTTCACGGGATATGCAGAGAAGGGTCAATGAAAGCCACCTCCTAGGGAGGGACATGGACAGCTCCTTCTGCTTGCCATCCCCAGCTACAGGCAAAAGAAAGGCTTTTGATAGGTCCTGCTCATGGTGGACTTCATCGGGCTCTGCCCCTTGGGTGCATGAAGTGGCCTTCTTCTAAATCAGGCCATTGAGTTGTTTCACCCCAGTTATCCCTGCCCCCTACTGGATATGATGTTCCAGGGATGCCAGGGAGAAGTCTGGGGCTTCCGCAGGCGAAGCATGAGCCCTAGAGGTGAGCCACCTTCCCTTTTCTCATCTGCTCGGGCAGGCACTGCATATTTTGACATCGGACATTGGCCATGCCAGTAGCAATAGGAAACGTTCACTTCAGCCCACGGATTCCCTGGAGGCTGCAGTTGCATCGCTTCCAATCCTTTTTTCTGCGCAGTGTTAAAAAATGAAAAATCCAGTGCTCTGTATATGTGTGTGAGGGAGAGAAAGAGAAAGGATAAAAAAGAGAGATCTTGACTTTTCGATTTAAGACTCAGGCCAGTATTCATCTCGAGTCTGCTTAGTCCAATTCATCTCTGGGGGGCAGAGGCAGGAAGGTGGGCTGTTCTTGTAGGTCTCTAGCTCCCATCAACCCCCGCCAGCATAGCCAGTGGTGGGAGCTCAGGGGAGCTCTGCTCCAGAAGCATCCCGAGAACCACCAGTTCCCTCTCCCTGCTGTAGTGTCTTGAATCTCACGTCAAGATTAAGCTGCATCCAACTGAAGGAGGGCCTAGCCTACATTTCCTCTGCCTTGTCAGTTCTGTCTCTGGCATCCACAAGTCGATTTCATTTCAAACCCTGCCAGCTGAAGAGTGCAACGGGTGGCAGTCTGTACCAGGCCTGGCGCCAGAGAGATGTTCTAGTGCACTGTGGCTGACACAAATGGATCGGAGAGCGCACGGGGTAATTATTAGACTGTCTCTCCAAAATGGTTGATGCAGTATTAAAAAGAGGATGGGGGTGGCAATAGAGTGAGCAGTGACTCTTCACTGGCAGGTTTGGCCCTTATATACCTAAATTTATTTGTTGATTATTTTCCACAAGTAATAAATGGAAATGCAGTGGTCTTCTCTGCAGGTTGAGGAGTTTCTGTTCATTGGAGATGAAGGTCTTTCAGGGTCTCAAGGGAAGGTACTATGACTACAGTCTGATGAGTGGAATGCACTAGCCAGAATCCCCAGTTTGATGGACTTCCATGGTCATTGACAGCACCTGGGGGAGCAGGTACACTGTGACCTGGGAACTCCCTGCACTGGGATTGGGTGAACAAAACCCCTGCATTGGAGCCCTGTGAATGGTTAGAGGGCTTGACTAACCCAAATCCTGGCTAGCTGGTAAGGCAAGCCAATGCCTTGGGACTTGCTTGCAAGAGTCACCCGAGCATCAGTGGTCACAAGATCTGATGTCCACACACACCTGAGATGGGGAAAGCATCTGTGAGCAGGACATTTGGATATTTCCCAGATTCACCATTACCTGGATTAGTTTAGGAGGCCATTTGATAAAGCAGGTGAAGCAGACAGAACGGACCCATGAGAAGCACTCGTGTTCACATGAAGGCCAGATGAGTGGCCCCAGCGTCCTCCAGATTGTTGTGTAATAATCCTTCTCCTGCATGGTCCCTTCATGCCTTCCTTTGCTACTGGACCAGCACAGAAAGAGCACTGGGCAACTGGCTCCCACAAAACTCTGAGGAAGCGTGAATTGGGTTTGTGGCTTCCACGCCCCTTTCTTTATCCAGTCCCTTAAAATGGTCAGGCACTGGAGATGGGTGGGAAAATAATAGGCAGGTTCGCTCAGGTTTACTGCTGAATTCACAGGTTGGGTTGGATGGGGAAGGGGGTCAAATGGGAAGCTGCCCAACAGAAGTGCTGTATCTTAAGGATGGTTGGTCCTTGGATGCAGCAAGAGGAGGAGAAGAGCCAGATGTTGACCTGAAGGACATCCCAGTGATAGGAGCCGTGGCAGAAAAAGCAGGTTGGCTGCTAGCCCTGGAAGCCCTATGGTGACTCCAGCATCAGAGGCTGCTGGGGAACATGGGTGTGTGTCAGGCACACGACTGCTGTTGTGTCCTACTCAAGGCAGTTGATGGTCCGTCACAGGGACAGAGTATGGGACCAAACAGATCCCTGGTTTGATCTAGCAGAGCTTCTCTTACGTTTCCGCATTCTTATCGTAGAATAGTAGAGTTATCCATGCACCTGCAAAACTCTGCCCTTGTTACATTGTGAAGAGGTGTGAAAGTGTCATCCTGCAGCAAATTGAAGAATGGGCTTTGGCTGTCTAATATGATACCTGACCCATGCCCGGAGCATCGCGTAGCTCACTGCCAGCCTTGCCTCACTTCAGGCATGTGCCCTTAAAGCATTTGCATCTTGCTTTGAGTCCTGCGAGCAAAAGACATTAATGAACTGCCTTGAGCTAATCACTTGATCTGGGTGAACCTTTGCAGAGAGGGGAGTAAAATGTGTGGTCATTTGAGTTTAGGCCTGTCTTCTCTGAACAGGGGCTTTTACTTTCATGCACAGTGAAATTATTAAGGTGAGCTGCAAACGTTTGCGTAGAAAATCAGTAACCAAGACCACCAATAACTGTAAGATAGATTTTTGCTTTCCTCTGCAAGGGATGCTTGAGACATTGGTCCAATTCACTTCTGGCCAGAATTTACCTACCTCACCCCTCTCAGAATGCCCTCAAATGTAATCTGCAGACAAAATCCACGCATTTTCCATTCACAGAACTAAGGACTGCGCTCACAGAACACACAGGTTTGAAAAAATGCATACATTTACGAGTGAACAGAAACATGCTTTGATCAATTGGAGAAAACACGTATATTCAAAACATGCAGAACGGTTGCATGAATTTGGGGGGAAGTGCATAAAAGGTACATAAATGTTTGCGTGAAAAGAAAAAAAAGTGTGCATGATACATATAGAGGTCAGAAAATGCTTTGAGTGGAATTTGCAGCACATTGAAAAATTCCTGTTTTGCTGATTGTAATAGAAAAGATATTGTCTCTCCCTTTCTAAAGGGGAGCCATGTAATATTTAGTCAAGAAAAACATGGAGGACCTGGTACAGTAGACAGAATTGCAGGCTTGGATGGGTTTATTTATTCATTTTTAAGTATTTATACACTGCTTGCCTCTACAGATTGCAAAGTGTCATATTTATCCATCATCTATCAAAAATAACCAAAACATAGACTATCTACACCCACTTTTCCATAGCAATAAAAGTCCGTGTATTCTGAATGATGCTCAGAAGTGTTGCATTAATGCCAGTGCCCCAGCATGCACCTGAAAAAAGAAATCAACCCAGGCAGATAGCCTCAAGAACCAAGTGAATTGGGCAAAGGTGTTATATTAGGCTCCTCAGTCATAGACCCTGACCTCCTTGAGAGAGACAGTTTTATTTCCCATTTGCAAAATAAGAATAATCGAGGTGGGGGCAGATTTAAAGAGTAGTCTAAAACTAATAAGCTTTCCTCACTAGATCAGCATGGAAGTTGTCAGTATTATCCACCGTGAGCTCCGGTAATAGAGTGAGGTGTCCTCGGGAAGCAATCATGCTATGTATTTTATACACAGTGTGCAGATTAAAGTTCAGATGCATGGGGTCAACTCGTGTTGTTGAGCGAAGCTCCAAAAATTCCTTGTCCAGAAGGCTAAATGTGATTTACAGCTGCGTATCTCAAGTAGTGACTGTAAGGCAAAGCCGTGGACTCGGAAATCTTCTGCCTTGAATTCCACCGCAGCTCGCTAAGCGCTTCTGCCTCTCAGCCCCAGGTGCGCACCCCACCTCCGATAGAAGGGTTTGACCAACCTTCCATGCAGAAAAGGTAAATCTAAAAAAAATCTGATGAAATTAGAAGGGATGGGCAGCTTGGCAGACTACAGAAGAGGCGTACCTTGCCATAGTACCCTTCGCGGCCCAAATTTGTTCCACCAGCAGTTGTACAGATCTGCCAGTCTCAGCAAAACAGGGAAGATCTGGACTATTCTGCATATAGTTTCATTGGGCCTGCTCCCCTTCCGAGCCCCTTCTTCTGAAAGGCTGTGTGTCTAAGTCACTTTGCATGAATAAATTGAGAGGACAGCCAGCCTGTTTGTGTACCTGTCAGTTTGCCCCCCTCACAGGTTTCTAAGGATGTCCAAAATAATCAGTTGTCTGCAAAAAGCACTTGTTGGTGGCAAGAGCTGAATAAGCCGATATTTTATGGTGATTAAAATTTGATATAGTGCAGGCAAATCAATAGCATCACAGGGCAGGATAGTCATTTGCAGCCAATGGAACTAAAGAACAGCACTTCTGCTTCTGCTTTATAGTCTCTTTGTCTATTAAGCTTATCGGAGTTGTTCATTAATATCCCCTTGACCATCCAGATGTCATTGAGGAGAAGATTTCTTTTGGTTTTGCAAAGTCAGGAAATGGCATCTTCCCTTAGCTGAGTCCCCCTCCCTCCCCACTTCTTGTGAAGTGGTGGCACCTCGCTCTACAGGACAACCCTCCACTTGCTTTGCCTTTCAGAACCTTGTCCAGCCCATTGCTGGTGGGAGAAAGCGGGAGATGCAGAATCACTGTATGAAATTGATTTTTCCCCCATTCAGACCTGGAGCTTCAAGTGAGCCTCACCCGCACTTGAAGCTCCTTGTCCTGCCAGCTGCCCCCACCCCCCATTCCCAGCCAAAAGACCCTTGCCCTTTGGGAAAATGCAGTGCGCAGTAGCAATAACCCAAGAGAAAGTATGTTTCTGGGCAGCCAAAGAGCTTCCGCAGCTCCTGGTAACGCCCCTCTCTCTTCAAAGAATAGGGTCCTTTCTTTCGGTGCCGGGGTAGGTAGAATCGGTGGGGAATGGGTAATCCTGCAAACAACCCAAGGCACCTTCCGTGATCCTCCTCCTCCTCTTGTTCTATCCTCACAACAACCCTGTGAGGTAGGCTAGCCTGAGAGTCAGTGACTGGCCCAAAGTCATCCAGAAAGCTTTACGGTCAAGCAGTTCACCACTCAGATCTACCAAGGCCCGGCCCAGCACTCTAACCACTAGGCCATATTGGTCTTGCTCTGAACATTACCAAAACTAACAGAAAGCAAAACCTCAGGGTATTTTCCAGACTCAGTGAGGGTTGAAATCATCAGGGTTTGCTGAATTCCACCTTGAGGTTCACTCTCCCGCTTCCTATTCCTGCTGTGAGTTATTCCACCTCACCCTCCTTGGATAGGGAACGTATCCAGTTGGGAGCATTATCGTTATCGTTTGCTCTGACATAAGTACTTCCCCTTGACTGATGCACCTGTGAAAACTCACCCCCCCCCATCAAATGCATATTTTTCTGAAAGTGTGTCCTTTCCTAGCATACCCAACTTGCAGATGGCCACTGCAAGCTTAAGAGGCCATGTGCTTTTCCTGCTAAGTGTCCCATATTTGCATTCGGTGTGCAGACAGGGCAAGTTCTGGCCTTCAGTAGAAATGCGATTCTTGTCCGTGCCTCATGTTTTCAAGCATTTTCTGGGAGAGATTGGAAAAAGAAAACAGCTTTCGGAGGTGCAGAGTTCACCAAGCTGCATTATATTCCAGCAGCCACCTCCAACCTACGAGCAGTCGGCCTCCATTAATGCGGAAGGGAGATTTCTTCTTGACCCCAGACGGAAACTGATGAGCAACGTAGGGTTACTCTGGGCTCCTGTTGCAGGGCTCTGTGAGGATGCTAGACGAAGGAATTGCTCCCACGGCACACATCTGCAAGCTCAGTTCCATGTAGGTCATCAGCTTTGCAATTTTATTCGTATCAGCCAAGCTGATTTCCTGCAACCCAGATGATGTTGCTGAGCAAGGCATTGCTTTCGCAAAGGGGTGGGCAGCTGCTGATGGTTGCACTGCTGTTGTCACGGTGGCAAATCCAGCCGCAGTGGGGACCACAAGCAAGCCACTTCTGCGATAGTCAGGGTCACTCGTCATAGGAATGCGTCCCACCAGGAGCTCTTGGACAAGTCCCCTGGAGTTGCTGTTTCTCTTGGCTCATTCTCCTGCCTCTGGCCCAGGCATCAATGGTGGTGAAGAAAAGCAGCAGGACATGCTGACCTTTTGCCGGGATCGCTGCCTGTCAATCATGCAAGTGGCTTGTTGTTGTGACATGCCATGAAGTCATCTCCAACTTATGGTGACCGTATGAATGAAAGTTCTCCAGAATGTCCCATCCATGGCTGACCTGCTCAGCAACTGTAAATTCCAGGCTGCAGCTTCTTTTATGGAGTCAATCCATCTCGTATATGGTCTTCATCTTTCTCTAGCATGATTGCCTTCTCCAGGGAGCACTTCCTTCTCATCATGTGCCCAAAATAGGACAGACTCAGCTTTGTAATTATTGTTTCCAGGGAAAGCACTGCCTCAATTTGATCTAGGACTCACTGGTTTGTCTTTCTGTCAGTCTACAGTTTTCACAAAACTCTCCTCCAGCATCATATTTCAAATGCATCAATTTTCATCTCGTCTGCTTTCTTCACTGTCCAGCTTTCGCATTTATGCATAGTGATAGAGAATACAATAGTGTGGATGATCTTGGCTTTGGTCTCCAGTGACACATCCTTGCATTTTATTATCTTGTCTATTTCTGTCATTGCTGTCCTTCCAAGTCTCATTTTTTAAAAAAATCCTTGGCTGCAGTCTCTGCTTGATTTGGAGACTGGTCAAAGATATGTAAAATCTTCCACAATCTTCACATTATGTTGTTGGAAGCAATCAAAAGTTAGGCACTTAAAGAGCCCTTTAGCATTGAATGTCCCATCCATACTTTTTTAAATAGAACCCATTTCTCTTTTTATCCCTTTTTTGTGTGGAAATAACACTCTGTGGATTTACCAGTTCCAACAAATTCTGATGATTCATATATATAAGTTTTGTATCTTTACAAACTTCACAGAGCACTAAGTATCTACACAGAACAGATTGATAACCTCAGATCAGTTGTTGTGGAAGTTCTTGAAGAAGGAACATCTCGTTATTTTCAGGTCCCCAAAGGAAGGCGCACAAATGAAATGTCTTGTTTCATTGTGAATTCTGAATTGAAATAAGGAAAGCCAAGTGTAGCTTTTCCTAAACCCATGGGCAGAGAATTTCTGTGATGCAGCTTGCAAAACAGATGTAGCTGAGAAGTAGTTTCTAGCCTAGCTGGCCTCCTCCAACCCATTCCCCCCCAGATGTGTTGGCGTATAACTTCCATCATCCCAAAAGAGCATGCCCTGCCCAGCTGATGGTGCAGAAGTTGCAGTCTAACACACCCATGGAGCAACCAGTTGGAGAGGGCTTCCCCAGCCTTTGAGAACTCATGTCGGCCAATCTATGTATCATCCACAATGTTTCCTCAAGAACTGTCTGTTCTTTCATTTTCTTCGAACCCGACCTAGGCTTCCACTCAGAAGCCAACATCACCGAGTTCATGTATAGGAGTATATCACACTGCAGACTTAGATTAACAATTTTAAAAAGCATTGCATCTGCTAAATTTCAGCATTCCAGGATGTTCAAATTCTTCCCCCTGACATGAAAGTTGTTGTTGTTGTTGTTGGGTGTGTGTGTTGCAGGGATGAACAATTGTACAGAGATGAACAATTGCAAGTTTTCTAACATCTCTCAGAAAAAAGATGCAGAGAGATTCTTCAGTTCCTAGCACAGTTTTGGAATGTATTCCTGCGCATAGGTTTTCAGTAGTTTTCTTGAGGTCAAGTGGACCTACTGCGTCTGATCTTACTCTTGGTTGTCGTCTGCCTCCTCTGCATCCTTTCCTGCTCCATGTTCAGGGCAGTAGTGGGGGTTTGTCTCTTTGATTTTCTCAGCACAGCTTAGGTTGAAGGATAGTGCTTTCTTGCAGCCATCCCATGAGATCTATGCCAAAGCAGAATTTTGAACCCCTGTCCAGCTCCAGCCCTTTCTCCACTGCACTGCACCGACCTGTAGCCATTTAGTCAATTATTCAAATGCCTGCAACTCTTCCCTTCTTTTTTTTCTCAAATTAGTCACTGCATTTTGTGACACTTCACATGTTCACAGTGTTGTATTAACACAGACACCTTTTCCCAATTTGCTGGTCTCCAGCTGTGAAGATCTAAAAGAGGATGCATATGTTTGAGGGCAAGAAGAATTGCTTCTTTGCCTTTGTTCTCTTTCAGAAGCCAGCTAGATAGCCTTGCTTGCCTATCCAAAGTGCCTTGTAAATTCAGCGGCAAATGCTGGATGGGATAGGTATTTGCGCGAGCAGAGACACAGAACTGCGGAGAGGCAAAGCCATAGACTCATAGAACAGTAGAGTTGGAAGGGACCATGAAGGTCACTGAGTCCAACCCCTGCTGTTGCAGGACACCATGTTAAACCACTCCCCTCAGATGGCTGTCTGGTTTCTTTCTGAATGCCTCCAGTGTGGGAGAGCCCACCACCCCTCCAGGCAGCTGGTTCCACTGTCCAGTTGCTCTGACAGTGAGGAAGCTCTTCCTGATGTCCAGCCTGAACCTGGGTTGTCCAAGCTTGACATGATTATTCTGTGTCCTACACTCTGGCATCAGCAAAAAGAGATCTTAAACCTTCTTCTTTGTGACAGCCTTTGAGGTCCTTATAGGGGAATATCATGTTCCGCCTCAGTCTTCTCTTCTCAAGGATGAACATACCCAGTTCTCTACTTGGAAGGCAAGCGTGTATATTTTTAAAGTCTTAGTATCATAGAATAGCAGAGTTGGAAGGGGCCATGAAGGCCATTGAGTCCAACCCCTGCTGATGCAGGACACCAAGTCACACCATCCCACTCAGGTGGCTGCCCAGTTTCTCCTTGAATGCCTCCAGTGTGGGAGAGCCCCCACCTCTCCAGGCAGCTGGTTCCCCTGTTGCATTGCTCTGACAGTGAGGAAGCTCTTCCTGATGTCCAGCTTGAATCTGGGTTGCCACAACTTGAATTGATTGTTCCATGTCCTACATTCTGGCATCATCAAGAAGAGATCTTGACCTTCCTCTTTGTGACAGCCTTTGAGGTCCTTATAGAGGGATACCATGTCCCCCCTCAGTCTCCTCAAGGCTGAATATGCCCACATGTTGCCCTGTTTTGGTGAAATGATGCAAGGGTCCATCTGCGGCTGCCGCCGTGGTCCTTGGTCCTTGGTTCAGACACAAGCCCTCTGCTTGGCCTAATTGCTGGTGATGTGTGGATGCAGCTGGGTCATTTACACCACGACCCCTTTGTCTCGTGGCCTGGGGCATGACAGGGCCGGTCTGGTGCCATTCACTGCTGGAAAGTTCCCAGACGTGTTCTCATCTTGCAGAGTGGCAAATGTATTGCTCAGAAAGGAGCACCGTTCCTTCTATACTACCAGACTGTTGGCCTTCAGTCACCCTACTTGCTACCTTCTGCCTGCCTATTGCGCTTGTCCTTCGAGCCCTGCATCTGGAACTAAGAAGGAGTTTGTTAGCGATGATCAAAAAGGGATAGGGTGTGGCTGAAAGAAATCAGCCCATAACACTCTCGCCATTTTTGGCAAGGATTTTGTGTGTGTGTGCATGTGCGTGTGTGTGTTTAAGGAAAATGTGTCTCTTTATTTGGAATATTCCTTGATGCCAGTTCCTTGACTCTGGACCACCACTTTTTTCAATGTGCATCCTTGAAATACCTTGCAATATAAGTGGAAGTGTCCAGCCCAGGATTGCCTCATGCTGGCTGTCTTTCAGGAAGCGAGAGGCATATCCTGACTATATGAAACTAAAAATAAGCCAGGGATGGAGACACTCCACCCAGTGAGTTCTGAGAGGGGTTGCCCCCGTTTGTGTGTTTGTGTGTTTGTTTGTTTGTTGTGTTTTCAGCCCACCATTCTCCCATTGTGGAATTCAAGGTGGCTGCATGCAGTTCCCAGGCGGTCTCCCCTCCTGGCTCAGGCCAGCCTCAGACCTGCTTCGCTTCCACATGGTAAATCCCTCACCCTGCCAACGTAATCTCTGATCACTTACTGGAGATAAAGGTGCTCCCTGCTCCCCCTCCCCATGCTGCTTTGTCGCATGGGGCCAATGGAGTGTTTTTCAAACCCAAGTTTGAATGCAGGGAGTGGGGTTAGCTTGGGTGTGAGGCTCCTGGAGACTGGAGGGCTAACACTTCTCTCCCCTTCCTCAAAAGTATGATCCAGCTTTGATAAAGGTCCCCATGGTGCCAATGGAGGCATTTTTCAAACCAAATTGGAGGACAGGGGGAATATTGTTTTTGGAGTGGGGGCTGCTGAGGAATGGAGGGATAACTCTCCCTTTCATATCACTGCAACCCACTTCCAAGTGTGTTGGTATCAAAAGCCTTATTGCAAGTGAGGAGATGGCCAATGAATGTGTGTGTGTGTGTGTGGGGGGGGTCTAATGGGGCCACCCCTACCTAGTGGCCTCCACCATGCTGGCCTAGAACCAGTTCAGCCCTTTGATCAGTACAGTGTCCCCTTCCTTGCTTTAAACCAACCAGCCAACCACCCAGCCAGCCAGCCAGCAAACCAACCAACTGCCCAACCAACCAATGCTGGATTGCTGGGTCCTGCAGGTTTGTTGGATTTTCAGTTACGTGTACAACCTTTATAGTATTGCACAGCTTGGAGAGGGTAGCATGGAGGCATGCTAGCCGAGCTTGCAGCTTTTCTTTCTCTCCATATCTTCGCTACACTCCCCATGGAGGTGTTGTACTCTGTCTTCCCACAACAAGTGGGCCAATCCTTCTCTATGTCAAATGTTCAACCTTAAGTCAGATCCCCTGCAAAAATGGATGTGTGACCTGGAAATCACACAAAGAGAAACACGCAAGCAAGCACACACATGCTTCTGAGTTGATGAACTCATTCTCCATAATGGGCAGAGCGTCACCTGCAAGCATCCACCTGTGATGGTGTTTGCTTCTAGGAACCTGAGAGAGCCTGGAGTGGCCCCCATATATGTATCCTTCAATGATTAGCCATCCTTTGGAGAGCAACATTCTCCTCAAATCAAGACCCCTCTCAAATGCTCCAGTGACACTAACCAATGATGTTCAGAGGCAGGTTTGGCATTTCAGAAACCTCGTTTCGGATTTTCCTTTCCACCCCTGAAAACATGCCACTAAAGTGGAAGCACGATCTGCCGATATACCTCTATTTTGTAAACCATTCTTACATTTCCCTGTGAAGCTTTCCTATCAGATCTGAAGAACATACTGTCTGCTAGGCAAGAATATTACTGCTTTCTGCCTGGCGTGAGGGAGACAATAAACATAGGAACTGAATTGACTTCAATTGCACTGCAGTAGATGCTGCTGAATCTCAGAGCCAAGGTATCCTGCAAAAAAACTTCACAGTGGAACTAAAGTTAAAAACTGTCTTTGCTAAAGGGCCCATCAAAGCCCTGTAAAATCAAACACATCCAGGAAGACCTACACTTTAAAAGTCTCATGCAATGCATAAGCACTGAAGATCTCTTTGTGGAACATTTCTGGAGAGAATGCTACTGTGCTTCCGATGTCTGTCCTGGGCCACGAGACGGTTGCTTTATGCTCCACTCACTTTACCCTGGATTAATAGTTCTATGATCCAATGGCAAGCGGGCTCATTATTTTTTCCCATGGGACTCCAGCTCTGCCAGGTCCTGGTTTCAGTAATGACTCCATTTGGGAGGGGGAGAGTCTCCTCCACCCCATTCTCTCTCACTTTGGCACAAACTTACTTGTCCTTTGCTTTATTTCCCATAACTTTGGCGCTTGGTAGTGTAAGAGCTCATAAGGACAAACTTTGAGCATCCATGTTTCAAAATGAAGGATGATCCCTGCTTTATTAGACTTTTCCAAGTACACAATTAGTGCTCCTTCAACAGCCGCATTGTATCCTCTCCAGGATACACTTAAATGCCTTGCTTGGTCATTTTTTAGTTACCAGAGGCAGTAGCAACTGACATGTGGAAAAGCTAAGGTTCTGTTGCCACGGAAGTTTGACCAATGCACTCCCGAGTTTATGCATGGAGGCTGCAAAGACCTCTTCACTTGAAAGACTGCCTCTTCCAATCGACAGGCCGGGCCTCATCCATTATAATCTACTGGCATTTCTAAGCATGCCGGGGCAAAATAATGGCTTTGCCTAGACTTCTGGAGGGCCAGTGAAGTCAGTAAAGGAAGTTAGCAAGCAATTGGATGGCTCTGCTTGAATTCCAGTCGTGTTGTGATTCTCAATGAATATCAGAGAGAGGGAGAGAGGGAGGGAGAGAGAGAGAATTGCAAGTGAAGGGAGAGAAACATAGAAACTTAGAAAAAGAGTGAGTCATAAGGGGCCTACCAGGCCATCTAGTCTGACCCCCCCCCCATCTCCAGCCAGCTCCGCTCATGGCATGCCCACCATGTGCATGCCCAGCCTGTCCTTGAACACCGTCACTGATGGGGCCTCGACCACCTCCTGTGGGAGCCCATTCCACACCCCGGGAGTTCTAAACATCAGGAAGTACTTCCTGGCATCCAAATTGAACCTTGGTTCCCTGAGCTTTGCTCCATTGGAATGCATCCTGCCCTCCTCTGCAGGGGGAAAAGGTCATGACCCACCTCTGTGTGGCACCCCCTCACATACCTGTATGTCGCTAACAGGTCCCCTCTAGGTCTCCTCCTCTCAAGGCTGAAAAGACCCAGCTCCCTCAGCCTCTCCTCATATGGTGCAAACCAGCCACCATCCTAGTGGCCCTCTGCTGCACTGATTCCAACCTTGCTATATCCCTTGTAGTTGGGGGCCCCAGAACTGAACGCAGCACTCCAGCTGTGGGCACACCAGGGTCATGCAGAGTGGCAGGAATGCCTCTCTCGATCGAGAAGCCACGCTTCTGGCTCTTCATCCAAGGGTGACATTCGCCCTCTCGGCTGCCTTGTCGCACTGCTGGCTCATGTTTAGCCTGTAGTCTACCAGCACCCCGAAATCAACCAGACGTGGACAGAATTAGTGTCTTCTCAGGACATGCCTTCTGAGTAAAATGGTAGGAGAGAAGACCGATCAAGCCAGCCCTCGAGGCGCAAGTAATGACTTGCTTCTCTTGCTCATGCCCAGCTGAAATGAAAGAGAACTACACACAGGGAAGGATGGAGAGATGAAGCAGCCTGTCCTCAGCCCCTGTCAGTTTTGCATGCATTTATTTATTAAACCACATGAAATGTTACATTTAAATAGGAACATATTTATACACAAAAACGGTTTGCCGGTGTGCCTCCTTGTCCTAACGTATGCCTCCTTGTGCATATTTTGGTGCTCTTTTGAACTGCTAACTTCTTCATAAAATGCTGGCGAGTGCAAAAGCTCTGGGATAACTATGTTCTGGTTCATGTGCTTCCCAGAAAGGCAGAATATGTTGCCCTGCTTGCAGATGTGGAGCAAACAATATCCTTGCGTTTCCCTACCCGTGCGATGGTTTCATTCCAATCAGACTTGTGCAGGTGAACATTCCAGTGGAGTTCGCCACTCTGGACACACCCTCTCTGTTCTGGGAATGCTTCTGCAGAGTGGTGGGCCAGGTTTCTGGGCTGGGGGCCAGGTGCCTGCAATGGCCCACCTTCCTCAGTGAGGCCATGGACACCAGCTGCTCCTCTGCTTTCTCGCCACCTGCTTGCTTCTCCTGCAGAGAGCTGGCTCCCCCCATCGCCACCACCACAGTGGGACTAAGCAAGGCAAGTGTCAGGATCAGAGCCCAGTTCTGAAGAACCAGGAGCGGCTTTGCAGGCGCTTGCAGGGAACACTGTCTGGCCTTGATGCCCTGCAGCTGGA
Organism: Varanus komodoensis; assembly: GCF_004798865.1. Classification (NCBI taxonomy): domain Eukaryota; kingdom Metazoa; phylum Chordata; class Lepidosauria; order Squamata; family Varanidae; genus Varanus; species Varanus komodoensis. The sequence goes on from NW_025335568.1 coordinate 5,876,411, forward strand.
AACCCTCGGAAGCTGCTTGAAAGTCTTCCCTGCACTGCTGCGCCTTGTCACATCCACAGGAGCTGTCCTGGCAGCTGCCTTGTGCTCCAGCTCCCAGCATCACCTCACCTGCATCCTGGTTCCTGCCTGCCCAGCTCCAGCTCATCCCTGCCTCCTCCCTTGTCTCCAGGCTGGCCCTGTCTTCCCAGGCACCTGCTCCCATTCTCCCTGACCTCACCTTGCTCCGGACGGTGGCTGTCTTACCAGGACCTGTCGCTTGGCCTGCTCTTGGACTGTGTGCTTGCCTGATCCTTCTTATCGCATTGGCTCTTGACCCCAGACTGTTCAAAGAAGAGCCTCTTGCCTCTGACCCTCTAACTCTGGGGCTAGTTTCTGCACCCTGGTCCTGGCATCCTGACATGCCTACTGCCTGCATGCCAGGCCTTACAGGAGAGAGAACAAGGAGGCTGCAGTGATGAAGAGGAAGACCAGGACCAGGGCGGGGGGTGGGGTTCTCAATGGGCCACTGCTAGGGTATGGGCTCTCAGCAGGTGCCCTGCTGGTCTTGCACCTGGATTTTCTTAACAGGGCAGCCACACAGCTTGCTTCTTCCCCGGAAGTTTTGCAGGACAGATAGTGATGAGCATTATTGAACCTAGGATCCAATCCTTCCTCTTTCCTTCTCTCTGCGATAGCATGGAGTACTCGGCACTTGATGGATCGCAGAAGCTCTTTAATGACATACCAGCCATGGCACTCTGAGGAGGAAGTCTCCATTTCTCTTTGTGATTAATTCCTATTTTCCTATGCTCAAAGACCCTTCAGAAATGGTTGGATGGATTCTCTTCCAAGACCCTGCGAGATTTCACCCACTTGCTTGGCAGCAAACATGAGACATTCTCAGCCTTGGGGCAACGGCTTGAGAAAGTTTCCATGAGCTGAGACCAAGGGCTTAACACCGAAGCGCCATCTCAGCCTTAGCGGCAGAGTCACGGTGGATTGACCACATCTCTGTTAAGTAAAATTGTGATTTTTCCAATCCAGTGGTGAGTGTAAAAACTTCAAAAAGGCTTCACCCACAATTAAATATAAAGTAGCAAGAAAAAAAACCATGACTGGCACCACCCATCTTTTCGTATCTCCTTTTCGATAGTCATGAGGGTTAGGAACCGGAAGGGTTTTGAAATGCAATCCATGACCCCAGGAGACCAAACTGGCAAGTTAAGACATGCAGAATTCCAGGAGTACTCAACTCTGTGCTTATATCCTACGATTATAACTAATCTTGATTTTAACGGAGGTTTTAGCATTTCAATTGCTGGATGCTGTTGTTTTATTCTACTCATTTTTATTGTAAGCCATCCTGAGATGCTAGCGGTGAATGGGTTAGAAAAGCTTTTAATAAGTAAATAATGATTTGAGGTCCCAAAGGAAAATAAGTAATCCCTCCATCTTACCACCACCACCCAGTGATGGCCCTGTTCCACTCCCATAGTCTCCTGGCTCTTATTCATCCGAAATGGGCCCAGCTGGATCTTCCTCTGCTGTTGGATCTTGCTGCCTAAATCAGCAGGGAACTATCTGCTGTGAATTGCCCTGATCTGTCCTGTGGAATCTAATTTAGTGGCACACGCACCAAGAATTCTGCAGTAAACAGAGCACTCACCACACCTTGCAAACATACTGGAATCCCCCCGCCCTGCAACTAGGGATATCCAAACATGGCATTTCTGTGTGGAAAACAGGTGATTCTGTTCTGCTCACCTCTGTGAGTGTGAAGATGAGAAGCTATCCTCCAAAAGGTTCACAAACTACTGAAAATGTTTGATTGATTCCACTTGTCCTGTGTAATTTGTGCAAATTTCCTGTTCCTTTTACACATTTTCTTCACATTCATGCGAAACAATCCGTGATTGCAAAGATAGATTTTAATCAAGAGTGAGACAAGCATGGGTTTACTCTTGTGAGCAGGCTGCTCTCCCTCTCTTTTCCACCCTGGTGGACTCAGATGAAACTTTAGAAGCACTGTCCTTTCATTCGAGTCAGGCAGTTTACGGGGCAGTCTAAATCTACAGCACCTTCTTTCTGAAATGTGGGAGACGCATCTGCCCATGTGAAGAGCTGAATCCAAACTGAAACATTCCTTCCTTCCTCCACATTCATTTAGCAGTGGGAACTCCAGACACTCTTTAATGATTGATCTGCCCTTTTCACCTGTTGTCTCCTGACCAGGTCAAGGGGCTCCCAGGCAATCTGTACCCTCCAGTTCTGAAATGTCTCCCTCCTTTTCCAAGGTGGGCTGGTTCTCATAAGCCATCTGAAAATATTCACTGGGTAACCTTGACCCTGCCAGCTCAGCAGCCCACCTCTGCTACCTCATCACCTGAATTGGATGAATCTGTCTGAGGAGACTGTGGCATAGGATCATAGGACTGTAGGATAGTAGTGTTGGAAGGGGCCATGAAGGCCGTCGAGTCCAACCCCCTGCTGTTGCAGGTCACCAGTTTACACCACCCCACTCAGATGGCTGCCCAGTTTCTCTTTGAATGTCTCCAGTGTGGGAGAGCACATGACTTCTCTTCGCAACTGGTTCCACTATCGTATTGCTCTGATGCTGAGGAAGCTTTTCCTGATGTCCAGCCTGAAACTGGACATAATCTTGAATTGATTATTCCATGTCCTACACTCTGGCATCAGCGAGAAGAGATCTTGTCCTTCCTCTTTGTGACAGCCTTTGGGTACTTATAGCTCCCCTGCCTCTCTCTCTCTCTCTCTCTCTCTCTCTCTCTCTCTCTCTCTCTCTCTCTCTCTCTCTCTCATGCTCAGAGGATCTCAGCAAACTCACTACTTTTCCCATCCCTAACTATCACGACATGATGTTTCTACAACATGCCCTGTTCAGCTGCCGCTTTTTGCATTTGCATCACAATGTTAAATGTTTGTACACGTTGCTTCTTTGATCTCCTCCCTGGTCCTTTTTTAAGTAGGAGTAAGGTTTGTTCAGAGGCAGGGGAAAATAAGGAGTGCAGCATGGCAGTTTAAATGTGGTTTTTGCTTTTATGATTCAGAGCAAGCTTCACAGTATTTTTGTTACGAGCAAGGTGGACTTGTCATGCATGCAAACAAATTCTGTCAAATTGCACTTTCATGTAAAAGAGCTAAACACCTTTTCTCTGTACAGTGAGAAAACAGAACAGACAGATTCATAACAAAGGATGGAGATATTTTGAGATTCTGGAGGCTGCAGTTTTCTGTAAGGGGAAGAGGGAGCTTCGCTATTCGGCCTCCATGCCCAGGGTGAACACAATACGCACACACACAGGATTTTAAAGACATGCTTGCAAAGCTGCGTATGCAGCGGGACCCTCCACAGAAGGAGTGACTGGGGTGCAAGTCTGAGCAGGAAAGGGGATAGTGGGGGGCGGGGATAAGACCATAAACAAAGTCCTACGGGATCAGAACACTGGTCCATCCTTTCCAGCACTCTGTTCACAGGGTGCCAAACCAACTACCCACAGAATCCCTCCAGCAGGATGGGTGCGAGCAAGACCTCCTCCTGCCCAACTCTCTGGTAGCTCGTGCAGAGGGCAGGCCGCCTCTGCTGGAGGATGGAGCACGTGGCCCACAAGGCTAGTAGCCTGATCGCCTCCTCCCTCATGGCTCTGCCCAGTCCCTTTGAAAGCCACTCAGATTGGCAGCCATCCCCTCTTCCCGTGGCAGCAAATTCCACAGTTGAACTATGCGCTGCTGAGAAAGCCCTTTTATCTGTCCTGAATCTTTCACCAATCAACTTGGTGGGATGACCATAGGTTCAAGTGTTTTGGAAGAGGGAGAAAAATGTCTTCCTTGCTGTTTTCTCTATGCCATGCAGCATTTTAAAGACCTCCATCACGTCTCCCCTTCCTCGCCATTTTTCTAAGCTGAACAGTCCCGGTTGTTGCAGCTTTTCCTTACAAGGAAATTGTAAGGAAACAATTTTAGTTTCCCTTCTTGGTACTTATTCCAGAGCAATCATGTCCTTTTCCAGGTAAGGTGACCAGAACTTTTCTAAGTGTGGCTGCACCAAAGATATATTAAAGGGGAGTAAGACCTTGGCAGTTCTATTTTCTAATTATGCTTAACACGGAATTTGCCTTTTCGCAGCCTCTGCATGATGAGCTGACACTCTCACTGAGCTGTGCACCATGACTCCAAGGCCCCTCTCTGGATCAGTCACTGCCCGCTCCAATCCCATCAACCGATACTTGAAAATGGGACTTTCTGGCCCAAATATGCATTACACTAATGTTTCTCTCTCAAAATCACAGATTCCAATCCCATGTTTTAAATCCCTCCCTCCCTCCCCCCCCTTCCAAGTTGGGGTTTTCATTGTATATTTTTGTGGGGAGGGAGGGAGGGAGGGAGGGAGGGAGGGAGGGAGGGAGGGAAGGAAGGAAGGAAGGAAGGAAGGAAGGAAGGAAGGAAGGAAGGAAAAAGACAGAAAACTAGTGTAGCATGGATGAGTTTAGTGATTAAAGACAAGGAGAGAGGAAAACAATGCAAGTGTATTGGTGGCCATTATGAAAGTTGCTCATTATGGTCCATGATGAAGATACAACTTGCATCCAGAAAACCAGGTGTCTATTTGGTTTTCCACCTCTGCGACTCTCTTGAGTTGGAGAGAAATCAAGTTACAGGGGCATGAGCAATTTTGACCATTTTTAGATTCTTTGGGAGATCAAACAGAACTATCCTAACTAGAAAAAAAGTTGGAAGATTTACATGGGACACTGGTTGATGGAGCTCCGAAAATTCTGTTGCAGGTTAGAATGTTAAGTGTGGTCCATGTTCAGAAACTCCACTACACTGGGTGCCTGAGCTGGCATATTGGTGGATGTTCGATCCTTAATTCCAGGCTTGGGCATTGCGAAACCACCTGAATACAAACAGGGATAGATAATTCAAACTATCTAGCACAGGAGGAGGTCAGCTGGTATCCCACAGATATTGTGGATCACATCTCCCATAAGCTTTCACAACTGACCCTGCTGTCTGGGGCTGATAGGGGTTTTAATCCAAAACATGGGAAGTGGGGGGTTGCCTGCTCTAATTTAGTGAAAACTGGGGAAAATGGCACCCCTTTGATGCTCTAGGGTTCAACCCTTGAAAGCAGTTTCTGGGTCTTAAGTAAACTCTTGAATAAAGCCCCATTCTTTTCTTTAACATTAACTGCACTTAAACTAATATAAAGAATTGCTTTCTCTTGAATATTACTTTTTAGTGCAACTTACACTTTCTTTACACTTATGCAGCTTTCTATATTACTGAATGGGAAATTCAATAATAATTGACAATGTTCCCTCCTCCCTCCCTTGTCTTGTCTTACGTCTTCACAAAACCTTTACGTTTGCATCTATGGCTAATATAGCAGATGCAGAAAGAGAAGGTGGGTTGGTCCTTTACTCCCCCACCATGTTTAACTGCCTAAAAACAATTTCATATTCATAACTCCAAATGTGTTGTCATGAATTCTTTTTCGCAAAGAAATAGACTAAAGCTAAAGAGCCCAAGAACTGAATTTTACCAAGAAAATGCAAACAAAAGCAAAACAAGGGAAGCATCAGGGAAATATCAGCAACCTGACACTGATAGAATGTGGCATTTCCAGGGGAAAAAAGTAAATTTAAAAAGTGGGATCAAATGAATGGTCTGGAATTACTGAACTTTCTTAAATAAGAGAAGTGATGCGTGGGATCATCTATGGAATCTTAATACATGATTACAATATAGTCTTACCTAGCCAGAATGATGTTAATTCCATCTTGAAAACTTGTTACGTTTGAGTCAGGGGAGGCTGACAATTGGGTAATTATCCATTGCAGCTTCAATTTTTTGCTTTGTAGGAATTTAGTCCGGTACTCCATAATGAGGAACCTATTTGGGGGATGGAATTCAGCACTCTGGAGAGCGCCGATAAAGCTCAGCATTTATTTATTTTTTAGATTTATATCCCACCTGGCTCCCATTGTGGAACTCAAGGTGGCTTCCTGCAGTTCCCAGGTGGTCTCCCCTCCTGCCTCAGGCCAGGCCCAGACCTGCTTAGCTTCAACATGGTGGGTGCCTTCTGTGCCTTCACGCCATGCTCTGGGCAGCAATGGACGAAGAATCCATGGACCAGCATTCCATGCTGTGGGTTCTGGATATAGCTAGAACCTCCACTGAGAAGTGCTGGCAATGTGGAGATGCATACATGACTTCTTATCTTTTTCTTAGTTAATTCCATGTATATCTAAGCTCAGGGTTCTCCTAGCCCCTTTTACTTCAACAGTAGCTGCCTAGGCGTTTGCTCATAAGCTGTTTCATGCAGGAGTTGCTTGAAGCAGGGCTCTGCCTGCACTGTCCCCAGACACATGTTCCAATCCACACACAGGAAAATGGTTCCTGAAGGACTGTGCAGAAATGGGAATGTGCGAAGCAGCAACACATGGCCTTGCCCAAGTTCTCCAAATCCTTTATCAAACATAATTCCAACCTGAATCTGTATCATACTACAACACTCTGTTGTTGTTGTTTTCTTGTGTATTTTCCAGTGTGCATATCAGTTGTGTACATTTTTCAAATATGTTCATTCTTCCCTCATTTATTAAGGTGCATCTATGCACATATTTTCAAAGTAGTCATTTTTTCAATGCATATTTTTCAAATATATGCATGCTGCCAAATGCATTTCAGTGGGGAGGGGGGAATCTACAGATCACAGTGCAAGATCAGAAACATACAAGCTTTGTTTGCAAATTGTGCCCATGTCTGCAGAGTGCAAACTGTGTAGCATTCTGATAAAAAAAAATGAACTGAAACAAATCGCTTACATATCCCTAGGCAGAAGCAAACACTGAATGCTCAAAGTTCCATCTGGCAGTCTCGGTTAACCCAAATTCAATAGTTCAGCTTAATTTAGATTCACTAGTTTGTCCCAGCCTGTAACTACATCTCATGAGCTGAACTCTGCTGCTCTTAGGTGCCATCAAACTGTCCCCTACTTGTGGTGACCCAACAATTGAAAGCCTCCCAAAATGTCCTGTGTTTGACAACCCTGCTCAGCTCTTCTCAACTCAGGTCCTTTATGGAGTTCCTTTATGGAGTCAATCCACCTCAGAGTTCCTCTTCCTGTCTTCTTCCGCCTTTGACTTGCCCTAACATAATGGTCTTCTCCAGTGGGTTTTACCGTCTCATGATATGCCCAAAGTACGTCAGTTTCATCATTATTACCTCCAGAATAAGTTCTGCTTGCAATGAGGAGGGGCTGAAGCACCGTTGGGATTCCTCATAACCCAGGATCTACTTGTTCATCTTTCTGATGGTCCAGGGTGTTCACAAAACTTTCCTCCAGCACCATGTTGCAGATACATCGATTTTCTTCCTCACAGCTTTCTTCACTGGCCAGCTTTCTCACCCAGGCATAGTGACTGGGAATGCAATAGAGTGGATGATCTTGGCCTTGGCATCCAATGAAAAGTCCTTACACTTGATAGTCTTTTTTAGTTCCTTCATTGCTGTCCAGCCAAATCTTGGCCTACTTCAGACTCCTTTGGCTGCAGTCTTCTTCTGAATTGATAATTGAGCCAAGAGATGCAAATGTCTTCACTTTTCAGTTTCCTCCTTGATAATCTAAACATTCTGTAAACCTTCTGTAGTCCACGACCCAAAATGAAAGCATTATGCTGGGCGCTTTCAATCATCATGTCTAGAGGTTGATGTTAGAATCACGCTCCATGTGAGGCCAAGTACACATTATTTTAATGAGGAAAAATGAATCAGTACTTTTCTACTTTCCACACACTAAGACCTTCCTGGGATAAAAAAGAAAAAAGAATGAAGCATTTGTTGTGTGTGTGTGTCTGCAGTTTCTCCTTGCCCCCTTTCTTCCAAATTCAATTAATAATAATAAAAAAGTTCATGTGTGACCTCATTGTAGTATTGATTGGAGAATGATGTGTTCTTGTGTACCAAATAATGAAAATCTGGATCCTTCAATGGGCATTATTTAGAGTTCATTTAAGTGGTTTCTAGAGACCTTTCAAAGGAAAATGAGAAAAAGCAGACATGATTGTGCAATCAGAAACACCGCCTTGCTTGCCTCAAAGTTGTCTGGTGATAAATGGAACCCCAAGTTTATAACAGTCCAAAGAAAGCAGGTGGTCCGCACTTGGACTAAACTGTATCTACTGCAATGGGGATGGGAGGTTAATTTAGGATAATCAGTCTGCAGAAACCAAAAGAAACAAAGTGATTCCTTTTCTTTCTTATTTGGCATGTGCAGGCATGGATGCACACACACACACACACACCCCTGTCCTCAAAGACTAGAATTCAGTATCATCCTGTTCTCTCTTTATTATCCAATGAAATTGATAGGCAATAAGTAGAGACACGACAGGGATTATTTATGCATTGCTTAGTTATAAAATTAATTGCCACAAAATATGATAATAGACCAGCTTAATTGATTGAATAGACAAGCTGAAGAAAATTGGCGGGCAGCTCTGAGATCAGCCAAAGAGCCCAAGTTTTTTTCCCCTCTCCCTTGAACACACAGCAGAGCTGCCCAGACATAACCAGGCAAATGTAGGTACCAACTTCTGCACAGATGGACTTCCAAGGCCGACTCCCCCCACCTGCCTCATCAGTTTAGAAGGTGCATGCTTGTATCACCTGAAGGATGCATGCTCAGGACCTCTCAGGTGATGGACTGGCCAGTTTGAATTTCCATACTTGCTGTGAGAGTTCCCTTCCTGCAGAAAGAAGATACATTGTTTGTGGAATCTTGCTTTGTCTTGGAGCAGCAGGCAAAGACAAGATTAAACCATGATGCGGAGTTCCAGGTGACCCACTTGCCTGCATGAGACTTAGACAGGTTCTTTAGAGGAGCTGGAACCCTGGCAGTAAGACCTCAAAGCAGAATCCTATGCATGTTTAGATCGAAATTTGGATTGCACCCCTGAATGTTGTACCTGACTTGAGAAGTGACATGTCATTGCTCTACATCCCTCACCTTGGTTCTTGAATGAATCCAACTGGAGAATTGAGTTGATTTAGAGCACAGTCTTATCCCCACCCCCCAGCACTGTCTGGGAGAGGATGAGATTCTGTGGAATCCCTACCCCATCTATCTCATAGCTGGCATGGGATGAACCTCGCCAGCTGAATGGGGGGAACGCTGGGGCTGCTGGCCTGTGCCGTATCAAAAAAGGTGCTCCAGACGTCCAGACTCCTCCCCTCCATGGGGCTTCATCTAGATGTCCAAAAGTGGCCATCAGGAGGAGCTACAGGGTGTAATGAGTGGAGCAGAGAAGCATGTTGCCAACACACCTTGCACTGCATGCATGTCGGCCTCCCGGTTTGCAAACTTAGGCACATCAAGGGTGGACAGCAAGGATTGTGCCCTTAGTTGGATTGCTGGCCTGATGGTGTGAGTCAAGTCCTGGACTGGCTGGCATGCATGTTGGCTTGGGTTTTGTGGGGTCAAGGGAAGTTCTCTGAAGAGGGTTTGTCCTCTAAGGCTGTTCATGTCCAGACCTCCCCTTTGTTCAGACTTAGGGTTAGTGTTTATGGGGGTTTGCAGTGAATATCTCTCCGTGTGGAAGAAAGAGAGGCTTGCAATCTGTCCTACAGACATCCATTGACCACATCAACAGCAGTGAGTCTTGACTGGTGAAATCAGAGGTGCTGGTACATCTGATTCCCAAACTCAGGACAAACAGAAAACTTTGTTCCCATTGCGCTTTGCATGTTCACTACTGCAGGCCTGATGCTGAACTTGATGGGCTTGGTCAATAAATAATTCTTTTCTTGCGAAGAAAAGTCTTAGGAAAAAGCCATGCTGCTTCTGGTTGGCATGCGGAGAAGCAAGGATGCCCAAAAGGCTAGGGGGCTGTAGGTCAGGAAGCTGAGAAAATGAAAACTTGGAAGAGGAGTTGTCTGTGTTTTGCCAAGCTTATTTCAAATGGTCAGCTAGTGGCTGCAGGTGTGTGGTAGGGATAAAAAAAGAATGGATGTCCACCCAATTTTGCATCCAGCTCTTAGAGTCAATACTTGAGATAACCTTACACTTTCATGGTGGATCTGTGCCAAGATTAACTAGAATCAAAGCAGGGCAGTCTGCCTGGGAGCCATATCTCCAACTTCCTTTGTTTTGGATTTGGGATGTTGCTAAAAGACAAAAGGAAATGGCGAACCCTTCTGACAATAGGCAGTCATCAACTGATAAGAATCATATGGGGATTCATGGAGAATAGCATTTTTTATCAGTCTAGGAAGCAAATGAGTTCATTTTAGCATGCAGAAGTAAAATGACAAATGTCTGTACTGAAAGGAAATTATTTGTAACCCTTTCCATTCAGGCAGCTGTTTGTCTTGACCTCGTGGCTTCCTGAGCCTGCAGTTATCAGGTTGTGTCACAGGCTGCTGAGTCTCCATTCCCCTCCTGATTCACAAGTTCTCCACATTTCCATGGCTAGAAAGTTGGTCAGATTAGTTTTATTGTTGGCAATGCCCCCTGGGAGGAGGAGGAGAGCTCCAGAATGGGGGAGCAACCTCTGAGAACATCTGTGCAGATGCTATGACTGTAAAGTTATATTCTTTTCAGGGTTTTTATTTTTGCACAATTTTAACATTTCACTGATTTAATTCTATTTTAAACCTTTGCATATGTCTCTGAATGTTGTAATTGCATTAGTTTCTGGTGTCATGAGTCCCAGTCATTGAGAATATATGAGCGTATATATTTGCAGTGTGAAGGAGTGGAAATCAGACAATGCATTTGTGCTGCTTCTCCTCTGCCTGGATCACCCATGATCCTGCAAGTTTAGAGACTTCTGGGCATCCTGATAGGACTATACCATAAGGAGTTTCTGGATGACTGAGTCTGGAGCCAAGCTATTGATTTTAAAACTTCCCCCATCTTTTTGATATCTTTAAAATTGATGCCCTGGACCTTAAAGTATCATGGGAAATATTTAAAGCATATGTTCATGCTTTATAGAAGATTCTGTATGACCTGATTCTGTATAAACCTGCTTATTTATTCATTATAAAGACACATAAGGTAAAGGTAAAGGTTTCCCCTTGACATTAAGTCCAGTCATGTCTAGGGGGTGGTGCTCATCTCCGTTTCCTAGCCAGGGGAGCCAGTGTTTGTTTGCAGACAGTCTCCGTGGTCATGTGGTGGCATGACTAAACACCGAGGTACACAGAACACTGTTACCTTCCCACCAAACGCTGCTACCTGCCCACCGAAGTGGTACCTTTTTATCTACTTGCATTTGCATGCTTTCAAACTGCCAGGTTGGCAGGAGCTGGGACGGAGCAACGGGAACTCACCCCGTTGTGCAGATTCGAACCGGCGACCTTTTGATCAACCAGCACAGCGGTTCAAACCACTGCGCCACCTGCAGTCCCCTAAAAAGACACATATATTGACACTATTTATTAGAATGAAACAGGAAATGGTATTGGATTTTTTTAAAGAAAGAAAATGAGAACTAGCTAAGAATCAACTAAAACTCTTGCATGTGGCCAAGGATGGAAAAATGGAGCTTATATTGGAATATGCAAACATGCCCATCTTAGAGCTCTCTTGGTTTCCACTGAAATTCTCTGTAGTTTCCTTTGAAGAACCACCAAATTGGCATCAAACGTTGCTGCACCCAAATGTCTGGGTAGCAATGCCAGCAGCATTGGTGAGGCAGGATAATTTAAGTGTGCATGTGATACTTGCACACCTTTATCATAAGAACATGCAAGTACACCACATGCTCTTGAGTGTCTACCCACCTGATCCTAAGATGGAATTTTTGTCACTGGTCGTTTCCTGTATCGTTTTATCAGTATTTAATATTTTTGACATAAAACACAGATCCTTCCATGGAGGAGGGAACAAACAGGATTGCTGATTTCTTCTCTCCCCAAAATTAAACCAGTTAATTGTATGATATTCCTCCTGTTAGACATGGCTTAGGATGCTGCTCATTAAAGAAGAAAATTTCTTGATAACAGCAGACTTGGTGCCAGCACTTATTACACAGAGATAATTATCTTAGTTAATTTGAGAATGGCCTTGATGCCAGCAGGTGAATGGGGAGGGAAGAAAAGACCACAGTCTGTGCAATTCTTCACAAATTGTTCGCAGCTTTGATACAATAATTATGAGCTACGCTGTGGCACGGTCTGACATTAAGTTTTCTCTGGGTTTACATAGAAGGGGAGTGAAGAACCAAGTTGTTTGTGTTCTAATATGGCTGCAACAGTGACTCATGCGCTGGTGACTTCCCGTCTTGACTTCTGTAACGCGCTCTACGTGGGGCTACCCTTGAAGACGGTCCGGATACTTCAATTGGTTCAGAATAGAGCTGCCAGGCTGCTGACGGGGACTGGACGTTATGTTCACATGACGCCAGTTCTCCGTCAGCTTCACTGGCTCCCCATTGAAGTCCGGGCCCAATTCAAGGTGTTGGTAATGACCTATAAAGCCCTAAACGGCTTGGGTCCTGGTTACCTGAAGGAGCGCTTACATCCATATTTGCCCAGTCGCCCCCTGAGATCGGCGGGAGAGGCCCTTCTCCGGGAGCCCTCCGTGAGAGAAATTAGGAGGGTGGTTACTCGGAGAAGGGCTTTCTCAGCGGTGGCGCCTAAGTTATGGAATGCGCTCCCCAGAGAGGTCCGCCTGGCGCCGTCGTTATTTGTTTTTCGGCGCCAGGCTAAGACCTTTTTATTTAAGCAACATTTTAAATGCTAAATACAATTGAATTTTATCTGGCCAGGGCGGCTTATTTTATAATGTGAGTTTTAATCAAGATTATTTTATATGGATTTTAACTTGTTTTATCTATGTTGTAAGCCGCCCCGAGGCTTCGGCGAATGGGGCGGCATAAAAATGTTTTAATAAATAAATAAATAAATAAATAATATAGTGCCTAACACTGAGGCAGATCTATGGTGGACCATCTTCCCCACCTGCTCCACAGTTATGGTGTTGCTGCATCTTCCTGCTTATCCTGGGGTCCAACTGGAGTAAGGGAGGAACAGTTATTCCAGGTACAGGCACACAAATGTGCCAGATCCCCTGCCGGACTTCACCCAAGATCTCCCAAGCGTTGACAAAACAAACAAAGATGCTTTGGCCTGCGGTTGTGTGTCACCCTTCTCCCCTGGCATTTTCCCGGCCGAAATTGTCCAGCTCTGAAGTTTGTTGAACCCCACTGTGGGAAGGACCAGACATGCGACAGGTGTGGTACCCTCCACCGCCACCTGCATGGGGGTGGAGTGTAGTTTTGGTGTGCACCTTAGATTGGGAAGGGAATCTGTGTGAGACTTGGTCTTTCACAGCTGCTGTGTGGATACAGAATGGACATCACCAGCCTGGGACTGTTTTACTCCGGTTTCGGAAAATGAGAAAGCATTGCTGTTTTGGCAATTGTAGATTTCTCTTCTTCTTCTTTCTTTCCTCAAAACAGCCCAGGGTGGCATGCAGAGTCCCTCGTATCCTCACACCAACCTGTGAGGTAGGCCAGGTTGGGAGATGGTGACAGGCCCAACTGATCCAAACCCAGGTCTTCCTGCATGGAATCCAACACCGCATCGCAACAGCTCCCGTGCTCCCAGCCATGTCTGTTCCAGCTGAGAGCATTTTGCAGCCTCTTAGTATGTTTAATTCTCTTCTATTTTATTATTCTCAGTATCAATTCATCACTTTTTCCAGAAACTCATGCATTTTGTCTTCTGACCTTTTTATATGGAAAATGGAGGGAGACGGAAGGTGCTACTCTGGATATTATAAATAAATGTTTGTTTATAAATAGATAAATAATACATAATATTTCACGAGGCCAAGCGACGGCGACTCCATGCAGCTCATTGCATTGCCCATGGGGATACCTGTCTGTGAGATAAAGCCACTGCATCGCCTTTGTTCAGTCACACACTGTCAGACAAGTCTGTACTGTCTGTCCCTGTTCCAAGTTCACTGCCAGCCAGTTGTCATCCTAGGGGCTTCCAGGGGTGCAGGGTTTAGACTTTTCTTAAAATTAATTATAAATAAGGGGAAATAAAGATAAACAAGCTGCGCCTCTGAAAGAAAACAAAACATCGACACATCATCTGCCAGGAAAAAAGTCAACCTTGTCCTCCAGTCACCGGCTGCTTATTATTCAGGTATCATTCGAATGCAGCTTTCTCCCCGTTCAATATCACTTCATAAACCATGTTACATGTGCACTGACCCTCAATAACTAAATAAATCCCGGGTGTAGCTAGACAAATAAGCAACTGTGAAAATAATATGTGAAGGGAAGGGGGACCAGGAATTAAAACCAATCAATTGTTAATCCATCTTTGTTGGAAGAAGCAGGAGGAGGAAAAGTGGGATATGCAGCATGGCTTGTTGGGAAGGCAGCTTTTGAATTTGTTTGCATGGCTTTATGTTCAGAATATTGCTTCACTGAGGCATGAGCTCTTGGCAGGTACTCACCCCTGCCTCCCTTTTAGGTCCAGCCCTGTTCTGAGCAGTCTCCAGAATTCATGATATAAACCACCCTTTCCCAGTACTCCTCTTTCTTTCCGTGTGTGCATCCTCACATGCACAAACACAAGAACTGTGTTGCTTTGTGTGTGTTCCTTGCAGGAAAGATGCTCTTACGCTTTAGTGTTTGATGCCTGTCCTTTCAGAAACCATCAGCACCAGCAGCCTAAAAGTTTGTTTAGATTTGTTTAACCATTAACATTTTAAGGTTCAAATTACAGCCCTTTCTTGTTTTTCTCAGCAGAAGGAAAATATCACCACTTAGTCTTAATCATTCAGCATTATTTTAACAGAAGAACTATTGTGTCTAAAAATGGGGACATTTACATTTTGCTTAAATATATGTTGCTCTTAGATATCATGCTGTGTCTAACAATTTGCAAAGAGCAAAAGTCAAGGTAAAAGAGGAATGTAACTTGCAAGAAATATATAGATGGAAGAGGATGCTGGGCTGATTTTCACAGATGGGGAAGCAATGATGGATTTCCTAGAAGCGCTTGAGTGCAACATGCCAGGGCCCAAAGCAAAAACAGTCTGTCCAAGGACACAGGGAGCAAGGCACGATGAACTGAAATGGTGGCATAACCACCAGTTACCAACTAGGAGAGGCCTTTTAACCTTCTGTGGAATCCTCGGGGGCTGAATCTGTACCCCACGGTAGGCAGATCTGCCTCCAGACTTGATGTTCCACACAATTGAAGTTCCTAAACGTTAGCAAAGAAATCAATTAGGGGTCTTTCGTTTTTTTGCAGGATTTTAGGCAATGGATTGCAATACAGAAGAACACAAGGCAGCCCAGGATTATGCAATTGAAGTGGGATCTTAAAAAAAAGCAAGGTTCAGGGTTCCAACCGGCCAATTATGTCTCTGCTTCATTATCTCCCCATTATCCCCACCCCGAAGCAAAACAGACTGTCAACATCCCATGCCCATGGAATTCGTTCAGTTCTCATTGGGGTGGTGGAGGGATGGTGCCATTTGTTTTGATTTGCTTTTACTCCAGATTTTGTTTTTCTTTTTGAGGGGTGTTGTTTACTCCTCACTCCCGCTTGTTCACAAGAAGTGCTACTGTATTGGCTATATGACGATGGGCATTGACCTCTAAGCACAATTAATGAAAAAGCCCAGTAGCAAACGGAAGATGATGACTCAGATTGCTGTAAAGAGCTTCGGGAAATCCACCAGGAAAGGGATCCACTGTGCAGATAACTGTTCTGAACATCACTTTCCCCCCATTTTTCAGCAAACCGAAAGGTATTTTCAATGATTAGTTGCTGTGTCTCCTGCATAAGCAAATACTCAGTGTTACAAAACAATAACTACCTCTTTGGGAATGATGTTTCTGAACCCCTCACTAAGCCTCAGCTACTCCGTCAGGGTTGTCTTGAAATATCAGATCAAATGCAGACATGTCCTATGTGTGCCTCAGTCCCGTTCCTCGTACCTGTTAAAATTAAATTTGAAGATTAAATAAGATTCAAGAATTGAACTTTACGTCTCCAGTCGTGAGCCACAGAAATGCAAAGCATGGCCATTATAAGAACTTTGGCTTGTACAGGTGGGATGGGAAATCACCATCTGCTCCTGTCTGCTCTAGCAGGCACCTGGGCTTGGCTTCCCTCTCGGCCTTGTCAGAAGAATGAATGGATGTCAGCAAGTGAATTTTAAAAAGAAAACAGATGATGCACCCTCAAATGTAGTTCTCATTTAATGCAAGGAAGAAATGTCATTGTAAGCTTCTGAGTGCGTTTTCCTCTGAAAGGAAAATATTAGATTAAAGCTGGACTTGGGCCAACCTGTCACGTTTGGTTTGTCTCGGTTTCTCATTTGTCTAGTACTTAATTCATTTCGTCCTAATTCTGCACCAAAATGGAGCAGAGAACGTGCAGGGGCCCAATAAGCCCATTGGGTCAAACCTCTGCTCAGTGCATGGATCCTGCCCTGTGATGAGCAGTTCGTAGAAACATAGAAAACAGAGCGAGTCGGAAGGGGTCTCCCAGGCCATCTAGTCTGACCCCCGGCACCAGCCGGCTCCGCTCACGACATGCCCACCATGTGCACGTCCAGCCTATCTTTGAACACCCTCACTGATGGGGCCTCAACGGTGGAAGCCCATTCCACACCCTCGGGGTGCTGACTGTCAGGAAGTGCTTCCTGGCATCCAAACTGAACCTTGGTTCCCTGAGCTTGGCTCCTTTGGAGCGCGTCCTGCCTTCCTCTGCAGGGGAGAACAGGTCTCTGTGCATCTCC
The DNA here is from genome assembly GCF_004798865.1 of Varanus komodoensis. Taxonomy (NCBI): domain Eukaryota; kingdom Metazoa; phylum Chordata; class Lepidosauria; order Squamata; family Varanidae; genus Varanus; species Varanus komodoensis. The sequence goes on from NW_025335568.1 coordinate 5,893,194, forward strand.
ATGTGACATCCCCTCACATACCTGTATGTCGCCAACAGATCCCCTCTGAGTCTCCTCTTCTCCAGGCTGAAGAGACCGAGTTCCCTCAGTCTCGCCTCATACAGCATCCCCTGCAAACCGGCCACCAACCTTGTGGCCCTACGCTGCAATGACTCCAATCTGGCTATATCCTTTCTGTAATGAGGGGCCCAAAACTGAGCACAATACTCCAGTTGCGGGCTCACCAGAGTCATATAGAGTGGGAGTAATACCTCTCTCGATCTAGAAGCCACACTTCTGGCTATGCAACCAAGGGTGGCGTTCGCCCTCTTGACCACCGCACCACATGGCTGGCTCATGTTTAGCCTGCAGTCAACCAGCACCCCGAGGTCCCTTTCACAAGTGCTGCTCTCCAGCCATTTGTCCCCTAACCTGTACTTATGACAGCTATTCCTATGCCCCAAGTGCAAGACCTTGCACTTATCCACATTGAACGCCATCCTGTTGTCTCCTGCCCACTTCCATAGTCTGTCCAGATCCTTTTGCCCACTTCCATAGTCTGTCCATAATACATGGATGGATTAGAATTGGTTCTTGTTTCGCCCTTGCACAGTATCCTGTCCCGTTGATGTATCACTGCTCCATTGAAGACTTCAAGAGGACCTACCACTAGAAGCAGGGAGTTAGTGCTCGGTAGAGGAAAGAAACGGAGATACGTGCTTCCAAATCAGGGCAGGCCAGCAGATCTTCATTTAGCTTAGCTTCCTCCCTCTTGTGCTAATACCTTCTGGAGCACAAGCTACATACGATATTGTCCTATATCTTGAAATCAAATTCATGAAAATATCCAAACAGCAAATGCGAAATGAATGTTTTGTCATATAATTTTTAAAAGCTTGAACCCATCTGCTTATCCCATAATTTGACCACATGTATACGAATTAGTGTTTTCTTTCCCATTCTGTGTTAAATGGAGAGCATTGCTGAAAGCATTTCTTTTAGTTATGCTTATTAGAAAATCATTATGGGAATTCTATTTAGTCTATCAGAAATAGTTTTTTTTATTTGCTTGTTTAAGCACCACAAGAAAAGCCATCTCATCAGAGGGCTTTGAAACGGAGAGAAAAGAAACACAATTATGTGCAAACGGTTTTATGTATTTATGAGCTAATAATGCTCTGTTGAAAAAGGTAATCTGCTTTCATGAGTTAAACTGCAAATCTCTGAGGACTGGGGGTAATATGTGAGACCTAATCAGTAATATTATCCCCATTGCAGTCCTTAATCAGGGAGAGCATATGGTTTGGTTTACTGCTCTGTTGAAAATTTGTACAGTTCCGTTAGCAATGCTATGAAGATTAAAGAGTAACCCAAGAGCAGAAAACTATGGACCTTGAATTAGGGTTCCAGTACTTTAGGGACCTGCAGGTGGCGCAGTGGTTTGAACTGCTGTGCTGCTGGGCTAGTTGATCGAAAGGCCGCTGGTTCGAATCTGCACAACGGGGTGAGTTCCCGTTGCTCCGTCCCAGCTCCTGCCAACCTGGCAGTTCGAAAGCATGCAAATGCAAGTGGATGAAAAGGTACCACTTCGGTGGGCAGGTAACAGAGTTCCGTGCACTTCGGTGTTTAGTCATGCCGGCCACATGACCACGGAAATGGTCTGCGGACAAATGCTGGCTCCCTCAGCTAGGAAACAGAGATGAGCACCGCCCCCTAGACTCAGGCATGACTGGACTTCATGTCAAGGGGAAACCTTTACCTTTACCTTTTACTTTAGGGACAGAAGTACAGCGCTTTCAGGAATTATGGGCAACAGCCCTATGGATGCTCAGGTGGAAGCATGCCCTTCAGCTACAAGGATGCCCCAGGCTGTAGGGCTGTCTCCTCTTTATGCATGAGTAGGATCATGCCCCAGTGCTGCAGAGTATACACTAAATTATTGTCTGTATGCTGCAGTCCCCTGCAGATGCTGCTCCTGAATGTCAGTGAGACAGCATATCCACTCTGAGCTGTAGTCTGAACTTCCAAGGAGCTATCCGTAGTCCCAGAGCACTCTGGGGGCTTGAAGTCAGCACCACGGATATCTTTCTGGCAGTTCAGGCTGAACTTCAGAGTGGCTACCCTGCCACAGTGTCACCCACCACCAGTGGCAATGGGGAAAGTTTGCATGGATACTGTTTTCTTGAAATCGAAATGCCTCTAGTTACTGGCAGGAAGAGCTTTAAGATAACAGATGCCAGCTTTTTGTTTTTGTGTTTAGCATTTGCCCGCCCCTTTTGCTGCTGGGCCTCTTCCTTGGCCTTTCACCCGGCCCTCCACTGCAAATTGGCCCCTAGAACCTGTGTACTAAAAGTGGTTATGCACCCTTGTCTTCTGGGAATAATTTAAACCTGGTTTAAGATGCAAGACTTGCCTTGCAGGAGAATCCATTGGTGGAGTAACCTGTTCTTGGCACTTACAAGCTCGGGGCTATTTGGCCAGCTGGGCAGGGGCGAGGAGACTCCAAGGACTCCAAGGAGAGTTTTGGTTGGGTACTCCAGGCAACTCGATTCAGTGAGTTGCTTGAAAAGGGAAACAATTCCCTTAAGGCACTAGCCAATTTAACCTGGAAAAAAGAAGTCTTCCAGATTCTAAACGTGCTACTGCAAACATCAGTTGTGTTGCTGCAAGAATTTAGCTTGCTTTCCAGAATCTGTAAATTTGTAAAAGGAGGCAAAACAGACCTGATTTTCAGCTGTTCTCATTCTGAGGCCTCCCTCCTCCTGGGAGAGGGGGAGATATGAGGTTTGTCTTGCATATCTTTCTGGTTTGCAGGATTTATAACAGCTAGTGAGTCTGCTTTAGACACTAAGTCACATATATGAATTTACTGGTGGGTGCGAACCACGGTGGGGATTACACAGACTTGCCAATGGATGCTCAAAGAGTTTTGGCTTGAGGCAGTATAGATATGAAATTGATGATGATGATGATGATGATGATGATGATGATGAACCACAATCATTATACATTAATATAAATAAAGTTTGAAGCTAATGATGACTGCCTAATAATTTAAAAAAACCCACCTGATTTAAAAACAGAAACAGAAAGAACAGAGGCTTTGCCTCAGTTTGGTACAGAGTTAATCTGTTTCATGTCACAGCAAGAGTCAAAAATAATTGGGCACCACTTTAAAGAAAAGAAGAATTGTCAACATCTCAGAGACAATCCCCTGTGCAATTTCAAGCACCATTCTTTGATTGTGTGGGCGGTGGGTTTGGAGATTGTCCCCTTAAACATCGGGGCAAACTAAGCATCTTGCTTCGCTGTTCAGTGTTTTATTTCCGATATGGGGGGGGGGATGTACACAACCGTTAGGCAAATGGTGTGTATGAGGAAACCTAACTCCACTCTCAGATTAAATATCGAAAAAAGAACCCTCAATTTGGGTGCAGACAGGTAAAAAGAGATGGATGTGCCTATTTATCTCTGGCCTTCGTGGAAGGAATCCTGTCAGTTCCGTGCTATAAATTTTCCTTCTGCAAATGGAAAGAACATAAATGTGTGCCATCAGGGTAGGAAAAGTATTTATCCATGTGCCTCCGAAAATAATTCAATCACCTTAATTTCTCACTGTCATCTTCCAAGACCACTTCTCTATCCCCCCAGGCTGGAGAAATCCACAGAAAAGCCTTGATGTATTTGAGTGGGAGACCCTCTAATTAATTAATTTGTTTGTTTGTTTAAAGTTGCCCATTAGCAACATTCTCTCTGGGTGGCTATTACAGTATAAAATCAAAAATTAACATTAATAGAATAATACAATTAAAATCGCTTAATAATTCAATGAAAGAAAGCCACAATAAAATAATGCAATAAAACCAAAACACATTTCGATATAATTAAAACCATGCACTGATGTACATTTTCTAGGTGGTGCCAAAGGAAAGTTTCTGCCAGGCACCTGAAACTCGGTAAGGTAGGTGCCTGGTGAACCTCTGGCGGTAGGGTGTCCCATAATTGGGGCGCCACCACAAGAATGCCCTTCTCTTTGCAAGGCCCTTGCCGACCTTGCTGGTCCCAGTTATGCTCAAAAGCTTCAGAATCTCATAAGGCTTACCTGAAAGTAGAAGTAGAAGGTAAAGGTAAAGGTAAAGGTTTAAGTCCAGTCATTAAGTCCAGTCATGCCTGACTCTAGGGGGCGGTGCTCATCTCTGTTTCCTAGCCAAGGGAGCCAGCATTTGTCCGCAGACCATTTCCGTGGTCATGTGGCCGGCATGACTAAACACCAAGGTGCACGGAATGCTGTTACCTTCCCACCAAAGTGGTACCTTTTTATCTACTTTCATTTGCATGCTTTCGAACTGCAAGGTTGGCAGGAGCTGGGACAGAGCAACAGGAACTCACCCCGTTGTGCAGATTCGAACCGGCGACCTTTCGATCAACCAGCCCAGCAGCACAGCGGTTCAAACCACTGCGCCACCTGCAGTCCCAAAAGTAGAGGAGAGGTTGCAAAAGCCCATCCTCTCTGTTGGGTCCAACTAAAATCTGAGCTGTAGATGAATGCCTGGCTTGGTGAGGTCCAGAGTTGGCAAAGGCAACCAAAGACTGGGAAACTTGCAAGCATTCCTTGGTACTTGTGAAATAATTCATGGTTAATAATTTAAATATAGTAGTCCTCAAGTTTTCTTGACAGGCTCTGTCCTCCTTCTCTGTCATTGGTGTTGTTAGTTGCGAAGTCACGTCCAACCCATTGGGACCCCATTGGTAACATTCCTCCAGCCTTTCCTGTCCTCCACCATTCCCTGGAGTCCACTTAAGCTCACACCGACTGCTTCATGGAATCATAGAATATTAGAGTTGGAAGGGGCCATGAAGGCCATTAGGCCCAACCCCCTGCTGTTGCAGAATACCAACTTACACCTTCCCCCTCACATGGGATCTCCAGATTCATAGGCATGTGGTTTTTCTAATGCTGAGAAGGACTCAGGGAATCAAGAACCAAGGTTCAGTTTGGATGTCAGGAAGTACTTGGATGTCAGGAAGTTAGGACCCCAAGGGTATGGAATAGGCTTCTGTGGGAGGTGGTTGAGGCCCCCTTGGTGAGGGTGTTCAAGAACAGGCTGGACACACACATGGTGGGCATGTTGTGAGCAGAGTCGGCTGGAGCCAGGGGGTCAGACTAGATGGCCTGGGAGGCCCCTTTTGACTCACTCTGTTTCGCTGTTTCTATGACTCTGTCCTTCTGCACTCAACCCAGTTGCTCAATTTCACCTATTTGCTTCTTGCATCTCGGTGCCACACTGCTACTTTATATATAGATGTTCATAGATTATATTTAAAGTGTTTATTGACACAAAGAAAACACACAACATGCATTTAGGACAAGTGTAGAAAGGGTGATAATGTGGCATTTGTCGAGCAAGCTTGCCATAGGAAAAGAAAAGAAGGCAACATGCAATGCATTTACGCCCAGTGCATACTCTGGCCAGCAGAAATTATTCCCTGCTGGGAGCCATCTCATGCAATAATTATCCCTACCTGTTATAGTTTTGCCCTTGAACATAATACATGTAGGATAGTTTATTGAACTTTGATTTGATGACTGTTCTCATTTAATCCAACCTTTCCATGCTTATTCATATTAGATAATGCTTTCAATGATAAAGTCCGATAGAAATTTCGCAACACGCCCTTCATGGTTTTGACCTGTCCAGGACATCAACATTATTAAGCAAGCATGTACCTCTTCCCTAGATCAAGCTCGCTGTTGGTAATAGCTCAAGACAAGCTTTGGTTCAGACAGTCATTTCAGCTTTTTGATATGCCTGAAATTATTGCTGTTGTTACGTGCCATCAAGTCACCTACAACTTATGCTCGACCTGTGATGGCTGCCCTTCACAGTGTCCTCTCCTTGACAGCCTTGCTCAACTGTTGTAAACCCAAGGCTTCCTTGAAGGAATCATCCATTTCATGTTTGGTCTTCCCCGTCTTCTTCTGCCTTCTACTTTCCCTAGCATGATTGTCTTCTCCAGGGAGTCTTGGCTTCTCATGAGGTACCTGATGTACAACAGTCTCAGTGGCATCATTTCTGCTTCCAGGGAAAATTCTGGCTTGACCTGACCAGGGTCCCTCTTGTTCATCATTCTGTCAGTCCAGGGTGTTCACAGAAACCTCCTTCAGCTCCGTGTTTTATTTAATGCATCTTTTTTCTTCCTGTCGGCTCTCTTCACTGTCCAGCTTTTACACTCATGTGTGGTGATCAATAGTGTGGATGATCTTGGAATTGCTCAGTAGGGTAACTTCCTTACACTCAGTATTCTTTCCTAGTTCCTTCGTTTCTGCCCTTTGAAATCTCAGTCTTCTAATCTCTTCTCTGAAGGCTCCTTTTGAATTGATGACTCAGCATGTATGTAAAACCTTTCACCATTTCAATTTCTCCATTGTTGACATTAAAGTCATGGAATTCTTCTGCAGTCGTGATTTCTGTTTTCTTACTCTTCAGCTGCAGTCCTGCTTTTGCACTGTCTTCCTTCACTTTCATCAGGAGTTGTATCGGTTCACTGCTGCTTTCTGCCAGTAATGTGGTATCATCTGCATATCTTAAATCATTGATACGTCTTCTACCATTTTCCACTCCTTCCTTTGATCCTAATTCAGCCTTTCGCATGATATGTTCAGATCAAACAGATTGGGAGATAGAAGGAGAATGGTGGAAGGGGATTGGCTACCATTCCACAGAGGACTTTGGGACAATGTGGCCCTTGGCTGTGGATAAGCTTCCCCCACACCAATGTTTCTTGCCTTCCATGGTATCATTAAATTCCCCTCCCCTTTTTTATTTTTATTTATTTATTAAAACATTTCTATGCCGCCCCATTCGCCGAAGCCTCGGGGCGGCTTACAACAAAAAATCAGAACCACATAAATAAAAATTAAAATATATACATTAAAATAATAATAATAATTTAAAATACACACACACACACACACACACACACACACAATATAAAATAAGCCGCCCTGGCCAGATAAAATTCAATAGTATTAACATTTAAAATGCTGTTTAAATAAAAAGCATAATCCTACACAATGCTATTCAGAAAGATGTTCCATTGAATTAAATGGGAATTACATGGCTAGGCAGCCTCAATCAGCTGGAGTCATAAATGATTCCTGACCATCAGGAGCTTTCCTGAATGTCATTTTTCTTAGTGGAAAGACAGATCAGAAACCAAATCAGGCCATCAGTGGGGAAGGCTGGTCTAAGTTGGATTTGCTAATAATGCGACAAGCCGTCTCCTAATTATTTGGGAAATGGTTTCAGTTATTTCTGAGCCAATCTATAGAAAGCAATTGATGGCTCACTCATTGCTTACGTCAGGCTGAAATCCTCTTCATCAAAGCTGCCTTAAACAATGTCAGGAGCTCATGTGGACCTGTGGAAGCAGTGAAGTTAGTCTCTGCAAGGAAATATACCCATCTTAGACCTGCCGGACATCTGACCATAAGCCCTTTGCCCTAAATGCCCATGAACTGGTTGCATTGGCTCTGTTGCCTGCCCTTATTTTAAAGCCACAAGGCACAATAAATTGGGAATAATGTGGGCATCATTATTTCTGGAATATCAGAGTTGGTATCCAGGTCATCAGGTGTGACCCCACATCACCCAAATCGCATGGGAACTCAGTGTGGGCGATCCTCCCTTCATCTTTCTCATTCCTCGGGGTGCTCGCTGTCAGCCCTTGGGTAATGCAGTCACCAAAATGCATACGTGGTACAGAATGCAAATTTGGCTAGTTCATCATGTTGAAATGCAATCTGCATTGAACAAGATTTCCTTCAAAGTTCTTCTACAGCTCCGGAAGGCGAATGAGATTCTGCACATCCATGAGACGTGTTTATTCATTTAAGTCTGTTTTAGTGCAAGGCTGAGACACAAATCATCTCTTGCACAAAGCTCAGCAACCCCCCTCAGATGGTTCAGAGATCAGTGATGCACAGCAGTGCTTCCTCATCCAGCAGGAAAGGCATGTACTGTCCAAGGACTTGCTGAGCCAATCTGTGGAGGAGGTTCATCCACAGAGACCTGGAGGGTGCCAGCAGCCCCTCTAGTCAATGTTTTCGATGTACAACAGGTGCAAATACCAAATGTTTGTTCTGCCCCTCATTTCAGGTTTTGTTCGCCCTGTTTTTGCATGGTAAGGTCATGACTCTATGAATTGTTCCCAGTTTTCACACATCGAACATTCTGAGTGAGTCTGTCATGCAAAAGAGCCATCAAATGCTAACGAGTTCCCAAATAGGGCAAATGTCAGACTTCACTGTATGCAGGATACATATATTTGGAAAGTGAGATTTCGCAGCCCAAGCTCCTCTGCACCTTCCAAATGCTAGTGTGAAGATGTTAATTGAAAATGTTGGCTTGGTGGAGGGAGGGAGGAAAAAGTCAAGGATAAATTTGCTTGCATGGGAAATTAATGCAATGGTTGCTGAACGCTTTTGCATCCCTTTCTTTGGGATTAGAATGCATATTGAACATTTCCTTTTGCTTTCTTTCTGCCTGTTGGCTGGACCAGCCACTTTCCACATCACCAAAGAAGAGGGCAAAAGAAGGCACTCATTCAGATAGGTTAATCGATATGCTGTTAATTAATGCATAGGTTAATTGTTGTGAACTTCCCAAAAAGCTTCAGCTGTTGGCAAGTATAGAAATAATAGTGATATTGATAATGATGGTGGTGATGAAGGGGAAGGGGAAGGTGATGATGATGATGAGGAGGAGGAGGAGGAGGAGGAGGGGAACTAAAGCAACTTTGGAAATAATTTCTGTATTTCACATAGCAAATTCAACACATCTCACCATATTGGAGTAGATTGATCAGGTGACCTATATTCTTGTGCCATCTGTTGCCTGGGTGCAAACAGCAAATGGGTAATTTCTAAGCCCCTGATTGTCTTTTGAGGGTTCTTTTAAAGGATAAAGTCCTTAAAAGAGTGTACCTTCAGAATAAAGAGCAGTTTATCAAGGGGACTGGCAGATGGAGCATCGGTGTGGCGTCGCGGTCCAGAGTGCAGAGTCAGGAGATCTGGGTTCTTGTCCCCACTCAACCATGGAGCTCACTGGGTGCCTTTGGACCAGTTACAGACTCTCAGCCCAACCTACCTCACAGGATTGTTGTTGTGGGGATAAGATTTAGAAGAGAAGGAGTATTATGGAAGCCTCCTTGAGTTTCTCAAAGGGTAAAGGATAGGATATAAATATAAATGACTAAACATTATATTTAATATTTATTTTAATCATTTATAGACCATTCTATAGCAAATGCTCTCAGAACATAAAGCCCAGTAACAACAACAGCTTCCATAGCAACCATAACAATTTCAAAGGGAGTAACCACAGTTAACAAGGAAGATACAATAATAATACACAGCACAGAATACTGATCCACTGCAACCATTTCATCAGAATCTGAATTAAAACCAATATAAAATCAAGCCATCTATTCAACAAGTAAAAAGATAGAATAAAAAGGTTTTCACTTGGCACCAAAAAGTATACAGTGTTGGCGCCAGGTGCATTTCCCTGGGCAGCTGTTTGCAAAGATGAGGAGCCACAACCAAGAAGGCCCTTCCACTTGTGGCCACCCTCCTGGCTCCTTTTAGCAGTGGCTCACAGAGAAGGACCTCCATAGGTGATTTTAGGGTCTGGATAAGTATATGTGGAAGAGATGTTCCTTTAGAAATCCTTAGGCCCTAAGCCATTTAGGGCTTTGTACAAAGCCCAAATAATTGTCTGCCACGTAGGACGTCAGGCCACCTTGGCTGTGGCAGCGGCAGCAATGTTTCTCTTGACAGCTGCTGGTTGAAATTTTTCCTCCCAAGAAACCCCCTCTGCGCAGAACAGGGCATGAGACAGCTTGGCAGAAAAGGGCCTCTGGGGAAGTCAAGAAGGCTTCCCAGTGGCAAGTTCCATCACTAAACCTCCCTATTACAGAAATGAGCATTTCCACTTACTTCGAGCTCCATCACTCAAGCAGGGTGGGTGGGCCCATTACTGGTGTGTGGGCAGGTCTGGATTCCTGCCCTAAGTGCTACTTTAAAGCATGCCTGATAGGTGGGGTGTTGTTTTTAAACCGTTCTCCTCCCCACCTTTGAACGCCATCCTCTTGCCTTACCAAATGCCATCCTGAAAACTGCTTTTGAAAGTTCCCCACGTGAACAGAAACATGCGGCACCGTTAGAAAAAGTCAAAGGCAGCACTTGCTTGCGACCTGCAGAATGCGTGGATCACTCTTCAGATCCTGGCCAAAGATGGTTAAAAATGCTGGCGACAACGTCATACTTAACACTTGCATAGCACTCTCAGGTGTTTCATGGGCATGATTTAGCAGTGAGCCTTACAGCAGCTCTGAAAGGTGAGTCCGTATTGTTGCCCACCTTCTTGTCAACAGCGGCAGGGCAGTGAGGCGACCGATGAACAGTTTTTGTAGCCCAAAAACCAAAGGGGATAAGATGAAGACCGTGCGTGTGCCCCCCACCCCCCCTTCTGCTGCTGTTCCTTTCTAGTTTGGAACCTTATCAGCTGCAGTCGTGAGAGAACGTATAAAATAATATATGAATATATCAGGAAGCCAGGAAGCCACTTAATGTATATCCATAGAACGTCTAGTTTGGCTCTCCGCAACTGATCTATATAATGTCCATCTCTGATCGCACCCATATATTTAAGCACATGTGGAAACTCACCAAGTCACTGAAGCTGGCATTTCAAATGCACCTGTGTGCCAAAGTACCTGGCGAAATTCGGCTCCCAATTAGTATTCAGTGCGTGGCTCAAGCTGCTAAATGTGTAATTTTTGCAGGGCTGATTCAACAAAAGAGGGGAAAAGGCCTTTTTTATTAGAAGGTCACAGAGATTAGCTCTGCAACTGGACGGCTGACTCAGCTAAGAAAACCACGTCTGTGGAAGGCTGGCTTAAAACAAAACCCTGCCATTGTTAATTCACAGCAGAATATAGACGGCAAAAAGGAAGTAAGTGTTAAATATATGAGCAGTGATGATTCCGGGAGATAAGTAGAGGCTTGGCAGAGCTGATGGGGCCTTATTCCTCATTATTTGGGGAAAGTGTTGTAGCATAGACTGGCTCAGCTTGAGTTGAGGACAAAGCAAGGTGAAATCAGAAGTTTGGAATCAGATGGAGCTGGGTTTCCCATTCGCTCAGACTGGCAAACTTATCTGACCCAACAGACTTTATTAGTGCCAAAGTATCACCTGAACTTCTACACCATCTCAGCAGGTGGAGATTGTTGGTAGTGTTGTTGTAGATTTCTCCAACTTAGGGTTCTCTGGTTTGGTTGGACTCATCTTGAGTTACTACAACTTCTCCAGAGTTATTACAGCTCTTCTAGCATTACCATGCATCTTGAAAGATAATTAACTAGAATCCCTGCCTTAGTCAGGGTTTCTCCTCCATAACACTCCTATTAAAGATGGAGCTAGCAAAGCTTATCATGTGTAAGGATGTTTTGCTGGAAACCAAGACCAAAATCACCCACACTCTTGTATTCTCAATCACTGTGTTGGGGTGTGAAAGCTGGACTGTGACGAAAGTGGACAGAAAATGGATGTGTTTAAAACATGGCGTTAGATGAGAGCTTTGGAAGAGCCCTGGATGGGGGATGTGCAATGAATCCACCCATGGTTGAGAATCCATTGGATTCCCTGGGCTCAGCTCGCAGGAGTCTGGTTCCCATTGTAGAGAGCCAGAGCCTGAGTTCCTGGTGAGTGTGCCCAGCGTTTTGGGGGCACTCTCTAGAGATAGAGTCCCACATGTCGTGCAAGCAGTGCCTGCTCACACGTGAGAGCAGCCACGCACACTGGAGAAGGACGGACATGGAGAACCCGGGTGGCGGGGGGGAGGCTCGAGGGAAGCAGCTCCCATGACTGACTGCTGGCGCAAACAGTGCTTCTCTTTTACATGAGCAACTGCCCCCTTTTCAGTTGCTGCTGCCAAAGTGGAAAAAGGTTGCTGGTTGTGCATAGAAACACAGAAACAGAGCGAGTCAGAAGGGACCTCCCGGGCCATCTAGTCTGACCCTCAGCTCCAGCTGGCTCCTCTCACGCCATGCCTGCCATGTGCATGTCCAGCCTGTCCTTGAACACCCTCACCAATGGGCCCTGAACCACCTCCCGTGGAAGCCCTTTCCACATCCTCGGGGTCCTGACTGTCAGGAAGTGCTTCCTGGCATCCACCAATCCACACTGGTTCAGCAAGTGTTAGAGGACTTCCCCTCTGCTCAGCTCCCTTTGGAAGCCTGGGTTGAGCACATCAGAAAAACCATGAATGCCTGGAGGGATGCTTCCAACCGAATTTCAGCCATCCATCCATGCCCTGGAGTGATGGAAGGATGAGCAAGTGGGTCCAAGATCAAACCCAACCACAACTTTCCCTGGGAAGCAAAAATGGCAAAGCTACCCTACTTTGGGCACATCAGGAGAAGGCAAAACTCCCTGGAGATGATCATGCTAGAGGGAGCCAAAGTCAGAAGAAGAGGAGGTCCAGATTGGAGCTGGATTAATTCAGTAAAACAAGCCACACACTTGAATTCACAAGAGCTGAGCAGGGCTGTCATGGGTAGGAAGTTTTGAAGGGCTTTCATTCACAGGGTTTCCCTAGGTCAGAGATGATGACAACAACAGATTGTAAAAGGACACCTATTAGCAGGGCTTGAATTATGGTGAGTGGTAATGAACTAGGCGAGCAAATCTCTGACTCTCCTTTTGATAATATAGCCTAATTCAGCCTCGACCTTTCTAAAAATAGAAACATTAACAGGCTACGGTAGAAGGTCAAGGGGCTGGCTGCCCCTGCCCTTCCATTCCTTGGTAATACAAGCCATTCTCAGAATTGCAGATTAATGAGCAGGATGGATGGTCTGCATTTACGGAGACAAGTCTGTGTCCAGAGTAGATGATACACTCTGGGTGCAGAGTAAGCTTTTCAGATCTGTTTGAAGCCAATCTGGTTGTGTCACCTGAATGTGGATCTTTGATGTAACTCTCTCTTTGCATCTTACAAGATTCCCAGGGGGTGATCACAAAAAGAGGGGAAAGAGAAGAATCAAAGCACAAGGTAGGACTTATTAGGATGTTCTGCTTGCAGGATCCAGTGTTTGCACAAAGGGGCTTTGGAGCTGCCAATGCACCCAGAGCCTCCCAGGATGTGCAGAAAAGCTTCTTTCCAGAATGGGGCAGGACAGAGGAGCTCACGAAAGGGAGCATTGCTGGCTCATCCCTATCTGGAAGCACCTTTTTTCAGAAGCAAACGGCCCCATTGTGCGAAACCAAAGCAACAGAGCAACAGACTTCAAATTGAAATACTGAAGTCCAGTTTGTTGGTAAAACTGCAGTTAGTCAATCAGGGAAGGGTCCATTAAATAGAAACTTGTTTGTTTGTTCGATTTATATCCCACCTTTTTCTTTTTTTAAGAAAACAGAGCTTATATCATTCTCCTGCTGCTCACCATCGTATCCCCACAATAACCACCCTGTGAGCTAGGCTGGGCAGAGATTCTGTTACTGTCCCACAGTCACCCCATTGGCTCCATGGCTGAGTGGGGACTCGAGCCCAGATCGCCCGGATCCCAGACCCACTCTCTTAGCCAAGTCCCCACCTGGCTCTCCTTCAAATGTCTTTAGAAGGCTTGGCATCTGCCTGACATCAGCAGGCAGCAGGCTCCTCAGAAAGGGGGCCAGGGCTTCCTTCATAGACTGCAGGTCTGTGCAAAAGCACCGGGAGGACTTGTTCCAGTTACTTGCTACTGCCAGGCACCTGATACAGTAATCATAGGGAGGACTAGTCTCTGAGGAGGGGTTGCCCGGTCCTTTCCAACCACAGGCCCACTAGAAATCCCCTTCCTTGCAGCTCTTGCTAGCTCCAGAGGGGTGCTTCCATCCAGGTCAACAGGAGCTTCCCTTCCAAGATGTCTAGTTCCCGCAGAAGGGGGCAGTCTCCATCCAAACCATGGTGGAGGGCATGCAAAACCTCCTGGTGGCCCCGATGCTGACAAAAATCCCCTGCTGTGTCTTATTAACCATTTAAAGAAGACGAAGCAAAGAAATGCACCACCTCTGCTGCATTGACTCCCACCTCAGTTTGGACGTGCGCAACCCTATTCCAGAGATGACGATATTAGAAAGATCTCAGAGAGGTCATGAGCCACTGCTTGTCAGCCTCACTGAACATGGAGTGTATCCCTGTTTGCAAGAAAGAAAGGGAAAGCCATCATGGTGATTCGGTGCTCTTTCCCGAGATGCGAGGTGCTTCGTAACCCCCTTTTTTCTGAGCAAAGGGAGTGTTGATAGCTACGTAGCTTGCTTGTATCATCATCTGCCAGATGCAGTGCGCCGTCTGTTGTCATTGTGACGGTTGCTTTGTTTTTGGTGTTTCTGTTTTTTGTAAACTCTCCAGAAATTTTTAGTATTGGGATGTCATATAGACGGACAGACAGACAGACAAGCTAGGAGGGGTTTTGGACAGGGACATTTGGCTGTATTTAAAAAGAAAACACACACCGATTTGCACACATTTTGGGTGCCCGAAAACAACGGAGAGCACAAACCAGCTGCAGGGAGCCACAAATGGTTCTCAGTCATGAGAGGGAGCAAGAGAGCAATCCGTTTTGCCGTGGCGTCCCTGGGAGGGGTGGGGAGGGAGCCAGCGGCCCCAGTGACCTCGATCATCTGTCAGCCGCAACGCGGGCCAGCCGACTCACCACGGCTTAACGTCTAAATGGGTTGATGCGACCCATCATGAATCAGAAGCACAGCAAATAGATTTCCGGTGCCTCTGCTGCTCCCCCACACCGATTTTAATATCTTGAAACAACCTGCTGCCCACCCTTATCAAAACTGATCTATGCTGCTTCAGGTGAGGAGTGGGGAAGCGAGCTAAGAAGCGAGTCCACATGCGAGGTCAGACATGAGCACCGTTGAATTAAAGCTGCATTCATTTTCCACACAGAGGGAGAGGAATCTGAGATCACTCGCCAGCCACGCGGCGAGAAATCTCCACTTCCATTAGTGCGCTTCCAATTTGCTGCTTCTATTGCTGTGTCAAGGTACCTATTATGGTGCCATTAAAATGGCTCTCAGATTTCAGCCAGTGTACCTGAGAGAAGGTAAGATATATAGCACTTTTGGAGCCTTTGGACAATTCTTTCATCTTGATGCTCATAAAAGGAGGAAAAGGGAACTTGAAAGATGTCTTATTTTGTAATTCGTGAAGCCCCCTTTTTATCTGAACTTTAATGTTCCATGCTAGTGTTCAAAGGACATCCTTACTGTAGTTTGGAACTGAGGCATCTGAATTTTGCCCCTGCCTTTGAAGCATAATTACTGTTTTCTGTAGCTTTGGGGGCTTTTTAATGAAGATTAGGGTAACGTTTGAGGTTTGCAAAGCAGCGGTTAAGTAAGCAAACCTGGGGAATCAGTTGCAGAATGTCATCTTAGAAGAGTGTTTCTGACACAAATGCTTCAAGGCTGTTAGCCAAAAGGCCAATTCATTTGTCTCCCTTTGAAATAAAAACAAGATCCCTCACATTTCAATCAAGAGCTCAACCGGGGTATGTCTGCAAGGCTTTTCTTGGAGCCTAGAATAGTTATTGCTTCGATACATCTTCTCAGAGCAAGGTATGCAAGCCACATCCTTGGATGTGGAGGGGGAGGGGGTCACACGAGCAGATGGATCAGGGCTCACACGGTAGCGTGCTCTGGAAACAGGAACAGATCAATGCTGCGAGGGGAGAGCGAAGGAATGGCAGAAAGAGGTAGGGGCATATGAATGTGTTCATTAATCATTTCCAACTGGTAGCTTTGCCTCAAGGTCCAATAAATAATACTAAAGCAGAATGTTTATTAAAAGAATGTTTGTTTTAATAGAGATCTGAATTTGGAGTCAAGGAACTCTCCCGAGATGCAAGCCAAATCTGACTTATTTTAGAAATGCCTCTCAGTCCTGTTGTTTGTATTAATTGCTTTGTTAATAACTTTTGTGTTAAAAAGTTTGCAGGCCAAGATTCCCTCCTCTGAACTGTCAATCTTTTTAAAAAATAGCAATATTTTTTGCAGATATTTTAGATGCACTGCAACATCCCAACTGGAGGGATGGAAGGGAATTAGGAATAGCTTATATGATTCTATCCAATGCAGTTCAAGATCAGTACTAGCAGGGAGACAGATAGAACCCATCTGGTAAATCTGGATCCATGGTTTGATCTTTTCGCAGCTATGCTATAAAGCAACTTTCTTAGGCAAACATGGAAACCTTTCCATCACCAAAAGATCGTAGAAGGAAAATGCAATGATGAGCCTATTTAAGGCCATATGAGAGGTGGGGAGGCATCTCTGGGGGGTTATGGAGTGCCCCAAAGGTCAAAGAAACCACCCTGACACTTGCGCTCCGGGGAGTCAGTCCAGGGCCCAGCCTTGTTTTCGGGGGTGGTGCTCGTGGTGGTGGCGGTGGCAGCCCTGGAGCCTGGATGGGTTCCAGGGAAATCTTTCACATGACATTGGTCTTGGAGAGGCTGGACACTTGTTAGGATCTGGGCCGCTTCAGGGCTCCTCCTGCTGGCCACGTGTTGGAATAACAGCCCCAGTCATTGCAGGATTGGCCCCGCACTCTGGTGCAGCCGCCAGGGCAGCCATGAGCGCCACCTGGGAGCTCCTGGGGAAAAGCTAGTGAAGAGCCAGCTCTTTGCTGTACATGCTGCCCTACCAGCAGTGGTCTTCGGTGTACTGAAACTCTGGCTCCGAGGTCCCTTCATGCTGTCTCCCTTGCTCTTGACTTCTGGCTTATGTTTGACTACTCCCTTGCTTCCTGGATGCTGGTACAGCAGATTCCTGGTTGGACTTTGGCTGGTTTGACTTTGCAATTTGGACTGATGAATTGGACTGGGGACTTGATTCTGGCCTTGACGACCTTGCCTTGTTTCCTGGGTCCTGGTGCATTATCTGTTACCCAGCTGCTCATGCCCTGAACCCTTCCAGTACTGTGCAGAAGGAGAACATACCTCTGAGCTCTCAGGGTTCCCCTTCACACCACTCCACCAGTCGTCCACCAGACATTCATCCTTGGAAAGCACACACCTGGTGGTGGTGCTGATGGCGGCAATTCCCATATCATGGAGCCAGGATGGTGCATCCTGGTGGCAGGCTGTGCCCCCTACTTCTGCACAGATACTGAAAAGTGTACACACTGCACAGGTGCACAGGCTGGGTGTTTCTCAGGCCTTCCGATGCAAGTCAAGAGTGGGCCCTAACACACTAGTGCTGTGCATACACATTAACTGAACACAGATAAATGGCTGACAAAAATGCCCTGTCTGCACTCAGAAAGCACCCTTCCCCTCTTCCTTCCCACTGCTGGCAAAGTGGCCACTGGCATAGATCTTAGTGATGAGGATGCCCCAGCAATGCTAGTTGGTTGATTTATGGAACATCTTGAGATGGTCACTGGATACTGCTCTCCTGAGTTCTACAACAAAGTGGAGCAAGATAAGGCTGTCGCTAGGCAGTGTGTATATTATTGTTACAGGATAAATAAAAAGAAGAGAGGGAAGTATTGAGAATCCAACTCTACAAGCAACCATTCCCTAACCTGGTGGTCTCCAGATGTGTTGGGCTGCAAGCCCTGTCATTCTCAGCCAACATGACCATGCACGGTTGGGAAGGTGGAAGTGACGGCTCAACAAAGAGAGTTTGAGGGGGAAGAGTGAAGTTGATAATCTCCTGGACATGTGTACAGACCATGTTTTACCAGCTGCGGAGTGAGAGGCAGGCTGGGCAACTTAATACTGAGAGTGGCAGGTAATGCTCAAGTTGCTGAAGAGGAAGCAAGTCATGGAGGGGTCTTCGCCACTGCACAAGCGACATCACTGAGCTCTTTCTAATCAGCCGGAATTCTCATCCATTCATATTGCAAACCTCTGTGTGCCAGTATGAGTGGATCTCTGGGGTATGTTTACAGGTGAAAATGGTGTGCACATTCAGAAATCAGGGGGTCGTACCCAAGAAAGAGGGTGCCGTGCAGCCTGAGGGACTGCAGGTCAAGTCTGCTCCTTACCCAGATCCTGTAATTTCAACAGGTTGCCATTTGGACAGGCAGATTCAATGTTAGTTGAGCTGTGAATGGATACTAACAGATTTATGGGTACCGTGGGAATCAGGGCATCCAGTGTGGTGTAACAGTTATAAAGCTGCACTGAGGACCTGGGGGATCCAGGTTTAAGTCCCCACTTGGCCATGAAACTCACTAGGTGACTTTGGGCCAGTCTTAGGCTAACCTACCTCATAGGGTTGTTGTTCTGAGGATAAAATGGAGCTAGGCAAGCCACCTTGGGATCCTCACAAGCAGAAAAAAGTGGGATCTAAACTCAATGCAGCAACAACTGTAGGCAAGACTGTGGGTGGCTTCTGCTTGGGAAGGATTCCCTTCTAGTCTGCTGAACAGCCTCCAGGACGTTGTGAATGCTCATGAGAAATGTTGGCAAATTGTTCAGTCACAGCAGGTATTTGAGGTACCCACATACCCCAATAATAATTTGATACCTGTGGATTCCAAACCGAATGGATTCACACTTCCAGTGTATGTGCAAAACCTTTCGATTTGGCCCTCTGCAGATTTTATGATGCAGCGCTTAGCTCAAAAAGAAAGAAAGAAAAAGCATTTACGAAGACTACAGCTTGGTGATAAAAAGCCCACTCCTGGGACCTGATATCCCCTTCTGGGGGTGGGTATTTTCTCTCTCCAAAAGCAATTTTCCTGGTGCATGATATGAGATGAGTTCCTTCCCACTATCTTTTATCTCCTCCTCCTCCTCGCTACCAGGGGTAAAGAGACTGTACTTTCCGCACTCTCCTTATCTGCACTTGGAAAAGGAAAGGGAAGAATGTTTTCTGCAACCATTCTTTGTGAGTGCTCTAAGAAACCCTCAGAGCTTTGTGCATAGTCAAAGGGAAGTTCACCATGCATTGTCGAGTTCTACAGAAGAATCTTCACCCATTCCAAAAACATACCATTTACGTAGAACTGTTCTGACTTACACAAACACTCATTGATCAAAAACATGTTATCCTTATCTGCTGTTTTCTGGTGCCTAGTGACTTTTTTAAATGTGCCTGTCCTTACAGGTGAGTGCATAGCCCATATTTCCAAATGGATCTCTCTAATACTGATTTCTGAGACAGAGAGAGGGGCTGCTTGGTAACACTCGTGCTTGTTCTCTTGGTCCTCAGAAAGAAGACGAAGAGAATGAAAAGAACTTCTAAGCACTGAGAACCACTGTGGTGTAGTGGTTAGAATACCGGACTGGGAATTCTGGGTTCTAGTTCCCAGCTGACCACAAAACTCACTGGGTGCCTGGGCCAATTGCTCACTCGCAGCCTAACCTACAGAATTGTTCTGAGGATTACACTGAGCTAGGCAAGCTACCTTGAGTTCCTCACCAGAGGAAAAAGTTCAGGAGATAAATGCAACATCAGAATAGTAAAGTACAACATGATGTCTGAAGGAATGGTCCTTTGGAGGCATCATCCCTGGAGGAGGGCCCTTTAGAAGCATAAAGCTTGCATTCCCGCCACCAAACAAAGTCTTCCGAGCACTTGAGCATCAACTGTTGCTCTTCAGTCTGGTGCTCTCTGGATGGTT
This sequence comes from Varanus komodoensis, assembly GCF_004798865.1. NCBI lineage: Eukaryota > Metazoa > Chordata > Lepidosauria > Squamata > Varanidae > Varanus > Varanus komodoensis. Next base: position 5,912,865 of record NW_025335568.1, read on the forward strand.
TGGATTTCAACTCCCATCAGCTGCGACCAGAATGGTCAATGGTTAGGGATCCTGGAAGATTTACTTCCAGATCTGGTGGGCGCCAGGCTGGCAGAGACTGCACTAGTGCCCATCAAGTTGCACAGATTGGTGGTCTCCATGAGGAAGCTTAAGTACTTTCTATGGGAAACCTGAGCACTTCCCTGACTAGTTTAAGTGCCTGGATTGGGCCCACCAAAGGCTGCAACATTGCAGGTGGCTCGATACCGCAATGCCAACATCCTTTGCATAGATATTGCAAAAGCTGACAGAGTTTCCTCTATATAGATGATACAAGATCTAAGCCATTTGGGTCAGCTCAAATTACTTCGCATCAATAATGCTGAAAAATTTGTGTGCCACATTTGCTGCATTGACATACCTGAAAGCAGATGAATCTCCATGTTTCTGCTGCCTTGTTTACATTTAGCAACTTGTCTCCACAGCCAAGAACAGAAAATGGCACTGTAAATCCCATTTGGGGGATGAAAAGGAGCTCTGTTACTCACCTTGGGTTACTCACGAGAGAACCAAAGGCAGAATGTGAATGCATTGTAATAAGTACAACAGTGATCCATACAGATGTACAGATGTTGTCAAATCGGTTCCATCTACATTTTGCAAATTCTCAGGAACCTTTCATTCCATCATCTGGTCCTAGATAGAATTATATTTTGCGCAAAGGCATTCATGCACTTTTGTACAAATCCATACTGGTACAAAGTTGTGCTCCCGGGATTGCCCACACCCTGCAAACTGCTCAGATTCCTTAAATAATGTGTGTGCTTTGGCCTATGGGGAAAATGTACTTTTTAGTCAATTTTTTGGATTTTTCCCTAATTTTTAGCGCTAGGTTTGCTGAAAAACATGAAAAATAGTGGTTACAAATGGTCTACAAGTTCTCCCAACTGAATCCGCACAACTCTGGAAGAGCCAATTTACTGCAGAGTCCACAGGTTGGATTTGTAGAGATTCAAACTAATTTGAGTCCATTACAGATTTCTCTGATCTTGCTAACTGTAAGGCAAACACTCTGCTTTTCTTAACATGTTTGGTAAGCCTGTGAACTAGCTGTATGGAGTCTGACAAAAAAGCTACGACTCTAACATATGCTTGCTTTATTCCTAGGCATGTTTCCCATCAGATAATAAAATAGTCTCATCGAAAAAAGGCGCCCATATTGCCTGCAAACCTGATTCTTATTCCACCGGTTTTAATTGCAGGTTGCCAATTTGGCTTGTTCCATTTCCAATAACGAAGAAGGTGTAAAATTGGTCCGTATGGCAGCAACGCAGATTGATAGTCTCTGCCCACAGGTAAGCCATAGTTGCTCAAGAAAGAAAATATGCTCGGGAGCCTTTGCAGCTTTTAAGAGCATCAGGCATTTGACACAGAAAAACCCCCGGCACAAAGATTAGAGTATCGCGCTTTCCATTAAACTGCTGATTGCTTTGCCCAAATAGCGAAAAATGCATTTGTATACCAAGTCTTGCTTAATGAACAGAACGATCAAAGCACACAGCTGTGCTTTTAACATAGTCTTTAATCAATTTGTTCTTTTCCTTGAGAAAGGGGCCTGTTTTGGTCGTTGCTCATAAGAACTGATTCTGACTCATAGGTAATAAACGCAGCGCTCACACTGGCGGCCCGGCCCCAAAGCAAGGTGGCTCAGGACAACATGGATGTCTTCAAAGACCAGTGGGAGAAGCAGGTGCGGGTGCTCACCGAAGCTGTCGATGACATCACATCTGTGGACGACTTCCTCTCCGTCTCAGGTATTGCAAGCAAGATAGTGGCTCTGAAAGGAAGCGTGGATTCTTTTACTGTGGCACAAGCTCCGGTGGAAAAACCTAACCCTATCGGCTGCATTAAGTGTTCTGAAGGGTTGGGCCCTGGTGCACTGGGGAAACTACCTTTTTATGATCTGTGAGTAATTAAAGAGAAGATGAAGGAGAAGCAAGACATGTTCCCCCTTCAGCCGTGCTGAAGAATGTTAGAAAGGATGGCCTGCTTTTGAGACAATGCTTCCAGCCTAAGTGCTTGGTGATTTTGTTATCGCAGGTCCTCGTAGCCAGTTAGATCTGAGGCAGGTTTGGCCATGTAGGGCCTGGACCAGAGCTTGGATGGAATGATAGATTGGATGAGGGCCAGCCTACTGAAATTGGATCCTGCTAAGATGGAGACACTGTGTATGGGCAGTCTAGGAGCTGGGCCATTTACTTGTCCTCAGTGGGGTTGAACTCCCACAGGGCCAGTGGCATCATCTGGACAGTGCTCTGGGATTCAGCTCTGTTATTTTTGGCTCAATTGGCTTCTGTAGCAAAGAACCTCCATTACCAACTTAGGCTGATATGCCAGCTATGGCCATTCCTGGACAGGGACAAAATCCTATATGAGCAGAGTTGGAAGGGGCCTAGAAGGCCATCAGGCCCAACTCCCCTGCTAGAGTAGGCCATCAAGTTACACTGTCTCACTTGCATGTCCATCCACTTGGATCTGAGATGCCTCTAGTGCGGTAGAGCCCACAACCTCCTGAGTGACCGGTTTCATTCCTGTACCACTCTAAGAGTGAGGAAACGTTTCTTGGTATCTAGACTGAATCTGGTTTCTTGCACTGAAGTTTGTTGTTTCATGCTCAGCTGACTGTGATGTGGGGGAGAATCTTCTCAATTATGGTGTCCACCTGTGGAATGATCTGCCCAACGTTCTCCTAATGTGGGGTATTTCCACATGCTTGTGGAAGAAGAATACATGCATGTTTGCCCAGGAAGTTCTCTGACCACAAGTTTTACCAGTTATCCCTAGCTATTTCAATGGAAATATGATTGCTTTTATCATTGTTTTATTATTATAATGACTGGTTTTGCTCTATTTTATCATGATTTTATTTTGCAAACTGCTTTTCAATTGTTACTTTTAAATGAAAAAGGCACAGATGATATATGTCAGAGCAATACCTCAGTGGAACCAGCTGCCTGGAGAGGTGGTGGGCTCTCCCACAGTAGAAACATTTAGAAAGGAACTGGGCAGCCATCTGAGTGGGATGGTGTGACTTGGTGTCCTGCAACAGCAGAGGTTGGACTTGATGACCATCATGGTCCCTTCCAACTCCACTATTCTATGATATAGACATTATTTTGAGATTAAAAGAAATACAAGATGGCTCCATCGCTGCCCCCAGGGGTGCTCCAATTTAAACAGCTGTGCTCAGTTCCTTCTACTTCAGTGGCGTCCATGTTGGTGTCTTTGTACTGTAATCAGTTTCTGAGAAAAAGAACTTCAGTGCTGGTCATATGTCTTGCTGAGCTTATGAACATACTGACCTGAAGGTGTACAACCCAAAGGCCCACCAGCACTGTTCAGGTTGATTTTACGGTCTGAGCAGTTATGAGAGGAGAGAATCCTTTAAGTCAAGGGGCTATCAGATCCTGGATGGCAGCAGCCAAGTTGTGATAAAGATGAAGTGAGTATAGCAGTCTAAAACGATAAATGGGGACATGTGCCACCAGGTCCACCTGTAACTCCTGCAACAATGCTGGATGCAACAGCACCCCCAAGCTATGAACCCCAACTTTCAGGGGATGCACAATCCTGTCCAGAACAAGCAGATCATCCACTATGACAAACCACCCCCCTGAAACCACCCAATTTGTCTGAATTGGAGCCTCGGCTTCCATAGTCCATCCTTGGTATGCTCTGCTTTGGCCAAGCTGAGTGCCATGTTTCTGGGGCCTTTTCTGAGCCACCACTCCTTCCTCTTCCTCTTCCTCTTGGACTCTTCATCATTGGCACCAGCAGCACCTTTCCTGAGCTCCAAACTTGTTAGCAAGAACAGCTGAATAGCTGAGCTCATGAAGTGAAGGCTTGGCAAAGCAAATTTTACTTGGTTGCAAAAGGACAAGTAAAGGGACTTTCCTTGCCTTCTGTACTAAAATGAATCCTAGTTAAAGTAGCAGAAAACCTACATTTGGCTCTGTTTTGCTAGTGGGCAGCATTTGTGGCACAAATCCACAGGGGCTGATTAGCCATGTCCTGTCAGTACCTGCTGGCATTGCATCTCCAGCATGCTAAGAGAAGATTAACCCTTTGGTCATGCTTTCCATTAGGGCAATCTCCTGCCATCAGGAAGTCTTCCCCTCCCTGTGCTGATTCATATCATTCATATATCAACCACAGCGTGTCAAAATAACTTCTGGACTGGTGGACAGTAAAGATAAAGGGACGGAAATACAGTCTTAAACTTTGGAAAAGCCACTATGGTGTGGTCTTAAGATCGCTGACTGGGAGTTGGGAGACCTGGATTTGGGTCCCCCCTCAGCCAGGACACCCACTGGGTGACTCTGGGCCAGCTACGGACCCTCAGCCTGGCCTACCTCACCGGATGGTCGCTGTGAGGACAGAATGGAGCCAAGAATGTCGTAAGCTGCCATGGCTTCCTCAGAACAGGAAAAAAAGTGGGATATAAATGTAATGACATTATCGTCATTGTCATCAGACAAACAAAACAGAATGCCAATAAATAAAGCATGGTTGGTCATTCTGGAAAGGCTTGTAGGAACAAAAAGGCATTTACCAGGCACTGAGAACAAAATGGAGTTAGTTTCTTCCTGACTTCCAGTGGCAGGGAGTTCCACAGAGAGGAAGACACATTTACCTTTCTATTCCCCTGCTTTTAGCTTTAAAAAAAAAAAAAAAACTCTAAGCATTTATTTATTTTGGGGGGGGAAGAATACTGTGAGCCTGGCTTATAAATACAACAATCTTCGCATGGAGTGTCTATTTATTGTGTCACGTTGCATCCATTGTGAAGGGGAGGTATTCACCAAGTGTCTGCATTGTGGCAAGAGATTGTCATCAGGCAGTCTTATTAAGTGTGAAGAAAGAGCACAGGGTTTCTCAGAGACACATACGAACCAACCTTTAAAGAGACATGATTGCGCATATTAGACTGGAGTCTCTTGATAGCACCGACGCCATTCATGATCCGATCAATCGAAATCAGCTATCTCATTGATGGATCCCAGGCCTGCCCAGCCTTTGTAACCAGTGTCCAATCTGCAGAAAAAACACTCAGGATAAGTAATTTTTTGCAGTCAGAGAATAATCTCTGATCTTTGTTCAAGCCAAGAGAGATTCCATCATTTTTAAAGGACATTCTGTTTCAAAGACTTCTTCCAAATTTTTTCCCCTTAAATACATTGATCCTGGCAAATTGTTATGGAAAATACAAGCAATATGAAAGCTGACCTAATCGTTTGCAAAGGAAGGAGCCCTTTGGAAGAGAGGGTATAGTGTGAAGACAAATAACACATTGTTTTATTGAAAAGACCCATAAGTCACCTTTCAGGTGGCATGCAATGAACTTGAAAATTGTGGAACACGATTAAACAGTGATTTTAAACATGGATAATTAACAGTTAAACTCTTAAAGGACCCTCTGCACCAATGTACCCAAGAAAACCCCACCTCAGTTATAAGCAAAGCTAACGGGTAAGTTCCTGGGGTGAGACAGTTTCTTCTTCTGCCACAGTGGGGATAAAGGAGAATGCGTATGGATGATTGTGGACCAAAACTGCGATGCAAATGTCCAGTTTGGAGTAGAATCAGTTGCTGGCAGACCTCTGTCAAAATCAGTGAGGTCAGGGACAGAGACCCACCTTCCTCAGGACCATCTGCTCACCTTGGATGGTGCCTTCTGTGCCAGTGTTTCGGAACAAATGCTTGCCATTTGGCCGTCACAAAGCATGCTTTGCAGCAGAGATGAACCAGAAAGAAATAGTCTCTGCTTAATTGCGCCATTTCTGGTGTAGGTCTTCGCCAGCCAGTTACATCCTGTGGAATTCTGGATGCTCTCTTTCTCTCTCTCAAGAAAAAAGGAAATCTGGTCTTCAGAAATACGTTTGTGCAGTTGAAAATGTCTGGGTATTAGTGGCAAAACTCTGCGGTGGTCAAACTTCTGAACTCCTATGCTTTGTGTGATCGTGGGCCTTTCATACAGTTTTGTATCATGTTCTCTTCGCTTAGCAAGCAGCATTAATGCTGTTGAATTGTCTACATAGCTCCAAACCACAAGTGAAATGAAGATTTAAGAGTGGTGTGACTCAAGGGCTTGCATTCATTTCTCACAACACAGTATTTGCACGTTCTCTCCTTGTCTCTGTTTTACTACTCCTTTGCTGTCAATATTGTTTTGACAGTTGGCTTTTTGGGCCTAGAACCCACATGTAGCAACGGTAGCATCTGTATTCCATTCCTGCTACCACCATGTCTTTCTTCGTTGACAAATAAAATTATACCCTGAAATTTCAGGGGAGCTCAAATATCACGTTGCGCATTCCAGCTGAGCAAGCTTATGCAAAATATGGGCATAATACACAGTCCCCTGACTGCAGGATTTCTGTTACTTTAAGGAAAGTTTGCTGGGGGTGGGTGGGATATTTTTCCTCAAATGAACAATGCTGGTTATGATAATGAAGACTAGGCTAGTGTTTCAGGAAGGAGCCATGGTAACTATTACTCGCATGGTAACCAGCTGCTCTTAGCAGATTTCCTTTACCCAGAAATGCACCTGGGAACTGTGGCACATTTATTTTATTTATTTATTTAGAAAGCTTCTATGCCACCCCATTCGCCGAAGCCTCGGTGCGGCTCACAACAATAAATAAATAATAACAACACAAAAACAATATAATTGGAGACGTCCTGGCCAAAGATATAAAATAAATAAATAATATTAGCAATTAAAATGATGTTTAAGTTAAAAGGTCTTGGCCTGGCGCAGAAAAACAAATGATGATGGCGTCAGGCGGACCTCTCTGGGGAGTGCATTCCATAGATCTGCACCGTAGAGGGATTCCACCAGTCGAAACTCATGTTTTCAGCATAAGACTCTGCGTGCTTGCTTTGGTTTACTAGTGTGACTCAATTTTGGGCTTTGGACCACCAGCCCTCGAATGGCTCAGCCAAGGGCTCAGCCAAGGGCTCATTGAATGGTCCTGGGAATATGACTCTTTGAGCAGCCTCTTACCTTCTGTAAATTAGGAGGTGTTTCTATAAAGACAGATTGTACCCTCCTTGCCCATTTTAAAGGAGCGCTGCTAGTGAATGACAACCATGGTGTTCTTTTGTGCAGAAAACCATATTCTGGAGGACGTCAATAAATGTGTGATTGCCCTGCAAGAGGGAGATGTGGACACGTTGGACAGAACGGCAGGAGCAATTCGAGGTCGTGCTGCCCGGGTCATCCATATCATTAATGCCGAGATGGAAAACTATGAAGCTGGTGTTTACACAGAGAAAGTATTAGAAGCGACAAAGTTGCTTTCTGAAACAGGTAAGCATGAATCCAAACATGGTCATTATGTTCACTTCTCCTTTTTTGTGTTTGGATCAATTTTATGGTGAAGCCTAGGTCAACCATGGCACACCCTGGCATAACAATGTTTCCAACACAATCAGCCATTCTGTACATGGAATGGGTTAGGATGGGGCCAAGCCATGTGCCACATTCTCTAGGGGTTTAGTATTTGGCATATGATCTATCGGAGCATGAAGGAGCCATTTGGATTAGATGAGAAGGCCGTCTAATCTGGCATTCTCATTCACACAATGGCCACCCAGATGCCAATGGGAAACTCGCAAGCAGGGCATGAGTGGCCTAGCAACCTACCATCCATGTTTCCCAACAACTGGTGCGCACAGGCATGCTGCCTGTGATACTGGAAGTAGCATGTAGCCACTGGGATAACTGGCCATGGATAGACTTCTCCTCCATAAATTCATCCAGTCGACTTTTCAACCCATCTTAATTGGTCATCATCACTGACTGTTGTATTTCTGAATTCTATAGTTTCACCAGGCATGGTAAAAGAAGCCCCTGCCCCAGATGTGCTTCCTCGCCTGGAGTTTGTGGGGCCTTGCTATGGAAATGTGCAGTGCAGCCTTGCCTATGAGTTATTACATTTTCCATAATGTATTATATTGTGCCCAGGTCCCTGTGACCTCATGGACAACATTCCCCAGGTTCTCCTGTCCTCCACCATCCCCCGGAGTCCACCCAAACCCACACCCAACCCCCCAGTGACCCCATCCAGCCACCTCATCCTCTGCCGCCCCCTTCTCCTTTTGCCATCAATCGTTCCCAGCATCAGGGTCTTCTCCAGGGAGTCCTTCCTTCTCATTCGGTGGCCAAAGTATTTAAGCTTCAGCTTTAGTATCTGTGCTTCTAAAGAGCAGGCAGGGTTTATTTCCTTTAGGATTGACTGACCTGATCTCTTATATCACATCATTATCATATCTACTATATCATATATCAAACCATACCATATTATATTATCATATTATTATCCCTTATAAGAACATTGGGAAATGTACTTTCCAACTCAGAAGCTTTAGCAACAACATTTCCCAGGTTTTGAACTGCCCAGAAGCCTTATCAGAATTCATTGTAGAAGTTCTCCCAACAGCCAGCACGGACTCTCAAGGTGGGAAAGAAAAGCAGATAGCTCTAGCAGGTATGAGTACATGCCCATTCTGCACTGGGACCAATCAGGAATGGGTTTGAGAAGACAAATTACCTAAATTTATATCCCCACTCTGAAATGTAACGCTATCCCTAGGTGAGTTTTATGTAGGTATTTTTTATTTCTTTTCTTGGATACTTCTCTTCCTTGCTGTATTCCACCATTTCTCCCAGAATGGATGAAGACAGACGTGAGCAGGGCTCTTATTACTTCAGGTCAGCTTGTGCATCTAGTGGCTCTCTTACTCCAAAGAAGCCCACCTTTGCTGATTCGCACATCCTTCTTGGTGGGATCTCCAGATCTCCAAGCTGCACCTCAAAGCTCAAACTGACTTGCAAATTATACTTTTCTTTTTGCACAGGATCTTGTGCATATTTCATGAACTTTTTTTTTCAAAATGTACAACGTTGTATGCATTTTTAAATGCACATGGTACACTTTTGAACTCATCATTATTTGTTCCAGAAGTCATGCTGTAGGCTTGGAAATGTCCCAACTGACTGCTGTTTGTGTTCAGGTCAGCATTATGCACTGATGAAGTAAATTCTGGTCCACACTGAACTGGAACAAATTGCTCATATATCACAAATTCTTTCCTGCCGAGAATTTGACAACTCTCCTTTCTTTTGCTGTCAGGAGTGTCACTGAAATTCCCTTAGGCTACGTTGTGTAGGGCGAGGTCATGATTCATGGGGGTCTGAGTTTGATCCACATCCCACTCTGTTTCTGGAGACTGGCTAGTAACAGTTCTGATCCAAATTTGTATCCACTCCATGGGACTGGACAGTATTCCCTCTATTTTAGAAGAAGTGATCTGGGGGTGAGAAACTGTGTCCTGGACCAAATTGGCATGAGTGACTACAAATTCTTGCAAGCATCTTCAGCAAAACTTTAAAAAAACTGTCTCCTAAAAGGATGGATTTCAAGGCTCTGCATTCATTAACATGCGTCAATAAATAAAATAGATTTCCCATTTACAGAAAGATGTAAATTCCAACTCAGGTGTCTCTAGAGAGTTGAGCATCCTAATGGTATAAGTTCGTGCTCCAAATCTAAATAACGAAAACATTGAGCCTGTGGAATATGTTTGTATGTGGAGGAGGAAATACTGATAGAACCATGAATTCAAGTGGGAGTCATTTCAAAGTCTTAAGATTTGTCTGATGTTTTGGGCAATGGAAATCCATTTGAATTAGTCAAATCTAATGTGAAGTGTAGCATTGCATAGCAGTGTTTGAAGGGCTAAACAGTGGATTTGAACTTTCTGCCCCGTTGTTGCTGCCAAGAAAGTGAAAATGGACGTGCCTGTAACCATTTGAGGGATCTGACCTTGGGCATGGGTAAAATTAGATTGCAAATTATACTTTAAAGCCATTTGCTGGAGAAGCTCATTTAGAAATTTCAATGACATCCTTTCTTACTGGTAAAGTTGTATCTGATTGTATAGATCGAACAAGGCTTCTTTGCATGAAGCCTTAAGTCATTCTCCTTCTGTACAGTGCTATGTCCTTTCAAATAGCATGCATGGGGATGAAATTTGTATGGATATTCAAATATTTATGTACTTATTTAATATATTTATAAACCACTTTTCATCCACAATATCCCAGGGTGTTAATGCACAGCATTAAAAACAAAGAACAAATCCAGTCTGAAAAGCCAATTCAACAACAAGAACATGTGTTCTGAGCCCATCTGGTCTAACTGGACATATTCATCCCAACTAATATGATCAAATTATGCAAGCTGCATGCAGGTTTCGCCAGTGAATATGTGGATGCACTTCATGGTGCTCATTTGGGGCCCAATGTGCTGTCCAGATGTGGCTTATGATGGTGGCCACTTCTGATAGGTTTCTTCTAGGTTTCCCAGTAGAGCTGATGAGTTCTTGAAGATACTTCTCTGCAACCCTGGAAGGGATCTTAAGCACAGCCCTGGGATTGTGTGGAGTGATCCCAGAGTGGATCAGGCAGCAAGATTGGATTGGAAGGGTGAAGCAAGAGATGGAGAGACTTTTTCATTGGCATGAGTGTGGAATTCTGCTTATGGAAAGATCTGCTTTGTTTCCTCGCATTCACAAAGCTGTAGACCATGGGGTCTTTTAATTTCTTATCTATAATAGATGGACAGCTGGTGCAGTTAATGAAGCCACCTAAAATGTGATGTGTTTCCTTGTATACATAGCAGAAGTGGATCTAAAGTTGTTCGACCCAACTCAGTTTTGGGATCAGCCAAAGTGTCTTTTATTTCAATTAAATTCTTCATTTTAGGCAAGCATTTATTTAAAAACTCCTTTTGCATCCATATCTGTCCAGTTTTGAATAAGAAAGAAGAGTTTTTGGACACCTATAATCAGTAAAAATTCTGGGTCAGCATTATGCAAACTTCTGCCCATTTGCTTTTCATAAAACCAATTCACAATGAGAATAACACAATAAGGCAAATCTATAGCAGGTCCGTGGCATATTTACTCTGGGCTTTAATAAATGTTGAATTATAATGAAGATCCAGCAGCTCTGTAGAAAGTATGCCTGGCCATGTCCTCCTTTCAGGTCTTTTATGCTGACAGAAAGTGTGAAAAGACCTCGTTGTTGCAATATGCTGATAGAGAAGGTCTAATTGCAGGTGCTTCCTATTCATCAGCATATACTCTGTTGCATTGTTCATTTGCAAGACTCTGTGGAAGGCCATTGCTGGCAATATAGATGGAGGCATTCTGCAGAAAGACTATTTGTCCAGCTCCTTTGTGTGTGGCGTTGTGCAATTGTGGAAGTGAATGGACATATCATAGCTGCATTTGATAGCAATAATATGCAAGCCCATATGAGGCCTTGTACGAGTCGTAATGGTTGGTTAACTGCCATCGGTCCACTAACAAGAACCCCTTGGACTTCTCCTGCTCTTCAGCATCACAACCTGCTTGCTCCGTTGACTCTCTCTATGGCCAGGATGGGTGCGTGATGGGAGAGCTGGTGGGAGTTCTTCTTGCTCGCTTCTTGGCACCATGGCTAGCAAGCAACTAGAGAGCGGCAACAGCGAGGGTGGGGGAGAGCAGAAGCAGGAGCTGGTGCCAAGTGCAGCTGGGCCTCACTGATGAAGTGGGGCCGCTGAGGGCATCCTACCCGAAGTCCCTGCAAAATCTGGCGCCACAACTGCACCCAGCATTCAGAGTCCGAGGAGTTCACACGAGTGAAGGACTTGGACGTGTAGGCTGGTCATGTAACATGTACAACTGCTGCAAAGAGCCTGGAAAAGCGAGTCCCAAATCCATCAAAATCCTCTGAAGGCAGGGAGAGGAGCAAAGCAGCATTCTCTTATCCCCTCTTCCATTTTTGATGAACTTGTGCATGCCTTAGAACAGGGCTGAACCACTGGTGTCCCTCCAGATCCTTGCCCTACAAATCCCACCCCCTTTGATGTTCCCACAAAGATGTGAGGAAGGACATTGTGCAGACCTTGTTTTCACTGTCCTGAACAGGAAGGCCACTGCTAGCTCCAAACCGGGAAGCAACGGTAGCATTTCTTGAAGCATTTCTGGACGTAAAGGTATAGGAAGCTTCCTTATGCCTGGCCAGACCATTGGTCCACCTAGCCTGGTGTTGTCAGTACGGATTGAGAAGGACTCTCCAAGCTTTTGAGCAGGAATTTCCCATTTCCGTCTTGACCTACCCGAGGTCAGACTTGGCTGGGACCAGCTGCACTATCCCTGAGCTTCAGTTCCTTTCATGCTGGACTCCAGCCCTGGATTTGACAGATTTACCCAACCACAGGATCAGAACAGCTCCACTTTGTGCATGACAGACATGATAGCTCCAGGTCCATCCTTGCTCCCCTCCCATTTGTGCAACAAGCATGTAAAATGTGAACCGCATAGAAGCATGCTGAAGAACCCGCAGATGTGTTCAAGGGCCCAGAACCCATCAAGGTTTTCACAGATGCCTAGAAGTGGTTGTGTGATTCACACTTTTATGGCTTTGTTGCAAGAAACACCAGTGTAATTTCAGCATTCTTGTTTGTCCTGTCAGGTGTAAAACCACCCTCCAAAGGAGAACAAAAGACTTCCTTCTCACAAAACCTGTAATGTTCATTCTGGCTTAGTCTTTAACGAGATCTGAAATAACATGATGCACATGGATGAGCAAATGCATTCCTTCTCCTCTTGGCTTTGGTACATTTCTGCTTTCCTTGCTTCCCCTCTCTGGAAAAAAGAAAGTGGTGTGTTATGGAAGTGGTGAGCACCTCCTCTGTGTTTTGGGGGTTCATAAAAATGGGGCCTGGGAGGATGCACTTCCTCTCAGTGGGAAACCCCAGAAAAATAAGGATGGGAAATATGAAACAGTTCCCTTCTCTCCACCTTTTTTTGGACTCTCCAGATCAGCACTGAGCCCCACCAAGTTGTACAAATATCAGCTACCCACCTGAATGATTCCTGAGATATCCATTGCGTAGAACAGGAGTCCGCCAATCCACTGGCTCATAAGTAAACAGGTTCTCCCTTATACTTTCTGGGTTACAATGTACAATAAGATGGTTCTGTATCAATTACCTCCTACTTTTGCACTGTTTTGTCATCAGGACAGAGCACCCATGCTGCCCAACATGCTAGAGTTGTGAATAGAGGGAGTCCCCTACAAGCAAACAACTTTCAAAGATGCAAACATGCTTTTCTATACTTTACTGTAACAATTGAGAGAGGTGAGTCCAGCAAAGCATAACACAGGTTGCACCAACCTAATGGGAATCCATATGAAGCCATCAGATGAACAGCGTAGGTGTACTTCTGCACTGCCACGTACCTGGAAGTAGAACTTCAAGAAAACCTCTAGTGTCATCAATGGAAGTCCTCCAGTGTTGTTATAAACCTATTATGGCTCTATACTTTATACTTGATTGTGTTAGTTGGGTACCTAGGCTTACTTTGTTGGACTTAGGAACAAATTGGACTTACAAATGTGCTCTTAGAAAGGAACTCATTTATATGTAGGTAACATCCTGTAATTCATAGAATCTGTGCTGGTCCTCAACAGAATCAGTGTTCAAGAAAAATGGGAAAGATCACTGATAAAAATGTATGTAGATTCATGCAGCCTTTGAATTTCTTCTTCCTTAAGTAAAAGTGGAGCACTGGGAGACCCTTCCCAGCAAGTCCTCCAGAACAGAAAGTCCACACTAGACCTACCCAGACTTTTCCACAACTCTTCTACAATTCATGTGCTCCAGGAGAGAGGCATTGATTGATTGATTGATTGATTGAAAACATTTCCATACTGTATCATTGTAGCCTAGTGGCTCTCAAGATGGTTTACAATTAAAAAACAGCAAACATGATGATAGTAAATAACACATTATGATGAAAATCCAAAAATATTCAAAATAGCAGTAAGAAAAAGCAATAAGACTAAATGAGTAAAATAAATAACAAATCAAATTGATTAAACAAATCAATAACCAATAAAACCAAATAATCACACTGCCTTCAGAAAAATATAAAATCATAATAAAAAACAACAATTAAAATAGTTAGAGGATGAAAAGGCCTTAGCATGGGGCCTAAAAGCAAAAAGGGTTGGCCCCAGGCACACCCCTCTGGGGATCTAGTTGCATTGATGTGGGGGCATGTCGCTTCCCCTCAGTCTTTCGGCACTGATGTATTCCCTTCCAATTCTGATAACTCCCTTGGCTGGAACAATCTGCTTTCAGAAACCTAAAGTCTGATGCTGAGTACCATTTTGCATGGGATTCAGGACCAGCTGTGATTTCTTATAAATTAACGTTACCTTAGCTCAAATCACATTTGCATAATGGGTGCATTTTTAAACAAACATTCCATTTGCTCTTCATTTTGCCTTCTGAGTTCTGGAATTGATGTTTAGGTAGTTTGTTTTCAGTCTGCACTAAACCAACAGCTCTGACTGACTATAGGAGAATGTCAGTGTGCAAGCAGTTGCTACTACATGAGGGAAGGTTCTGTTCTCAAACTTTTGAGTGCCCTTTGTGCTGGAAAGGCATGCCCCAAAGACCAGTTTGTGGTCCCTTCAGTTATTTCATCTTCCCCCCACTTTAATTGAACATCTATTCATTTTTAAATGAGGAGCTTTTGAAGATCTAGAAGGGAACTCATTTGAATAATAATAGAAACAGGGAACTTGGTGCAGCCCACTTTTAAAATAATTATTTACATTTTCAGAGATCTGTTCAAGGAAAGCATCAGGGCTCTAGCACTGTGCAAACCCACATGTCTTTCTAACTACTGTTTTCCTACTGTTTAGTAAGGGCTGGGGGAAGGTTCTTCCTGATGTTTCATTTGGAGACATCCATGCCAAAAGGTTTTGTTCTTTTCAAAGGAGGGAATTTGAATCCTACTGCAGGGCTTGAGCTTGTGCTTAGACTCAGGGAACTCTGAGATAACTAACCCTTGCAAGATCCACCACATCAAAAATTGTTGCCCGTAAGGCAGGTTGTCCATTCACTGGAAAAGCATCAGCAAACTGAGGGTAACAGGAACTTCTGGCCATTTTCTTTGTTCTTCACTTTTGCTTTTCTCTCTCTAACTCTCCTGTAGCACCAGTTGTTCTGGCTTCTCACCCCTTCAGCTCTTTAGTTGCTTAAAGGCAATAAGCAAAGACAGACAGAGAAAGGAGAAGAGCGTGCCTAATACGACATGGGTGAAGGATTTTTCCCCTGTTGGGGGGCAACATTCATTTGGGGCAATCTGTTGGGACTAGATAAATGCCAGTGGTAGGTGAGACTGAAATCAGCAATAGGTAGGCCTCTCTCCCATGCCCCCACTCTTCCTTTCTTTCTTCCTTCCTTCCTTCCTTCCTTCCTTCCTTCCTTCCTTCCTTCCTTCCTTCCTTCCCCTCTTCCCTTTTCTTTTCCTTCCCACTAAGCAGGCTCCCTGAAGAGGGACACCTCTTGCTTTCTGGAAGCCTCAACTGATTGTTTGCAGAGAAACTTGGACAATTTGATGAGGGCTGCATGAAATGAGGATGAGGAATGTCACAGGTTGCTCATTCTTCCCTATAACTTGCTCTGCCTGTCTCCCAGGTAGCTAAGGAAGCTGAGAAGCCAGGCCTGATTTACCTGTGGCCACCTCTGCGATTTTTATGCCATGTAGGCATCTCTGACTGCAGCTGCTACTGAGTGTGTCCCCTGAATCTGTAAATGAGGGGTGGGGTGGGGGGTGGGAGGATTGTTTTGGTTTTTCAGGGCTGAGATGAAGGCAGACAGAAGATGGGAATGGAAAGTCAGGATCAAGGAAGATCAGTCTAGTTCTCAGCCATGTCAGTTTCACATGTGATCAGCCCTGAATCCATTCTGTACCATTCACACACTAATCTTTGCATAGCTGTGATGTGTGTGAGAGTGTAGAAAAAAAGAAAAGAAAAATGCACAAAAATGGCATTATATGTTATTTCTAGATGCATATTTTCTCAAGTATCAAATGTGTGGAAGTTTTTGAACCAAGAACTTCATTGGAACAGTCAGGAAGTGCAAACGCTGGTATATGATGTAGTTCGAATCCCTACATCAGCTCAGGAGACATGGATTATGTCAACTGTTATAAGCACTGGCCAAATCACATCAATTAAGCACCCCAAGTCAGGGGGAGTAGCAGGGAATCAGAGTCAAAGAACCCAGCATGGCCAGGAGAAGTGCTTTCTCAGTGAACATCCCAGTAGGACATAAAGTCTCCTTCCATATAGGAGGTCCCAGAGAGCCATCAGATGTTCTCCAACCTTGGTGGCCCCTCTTCCATGGCATAATCCTGCCTCCATCTCAGGTGCTGCTTTAGGCTGCTGGGGGAACTGAACAAGCTTGGCCAATTTCCTGCCTGCGTTGATGCTGAGGCTGTACTTTCCCCTCTCTTCCCAACCAGATTGGGGCAATGGCTTGCCAACTCAAAGCTGCATGAATTCAGTGCGAGCCAATCAGACTGGCTTGAATGCAGAAACAAAGCATCTTGCAGGAGTCAGTGACACAAGAAACAAACTCAGTTAGAATACCACCCATTAAGGAAGTCTTAATTAGTGCAGCCATTATTAGTGCAGGTTTTATTTTAAAGTGAACATGTCTCCTCCCTTGCAGACACAAATGATCAAGTTTCTTCTACATGAGGACTAGTCTCTTGGGGTGCTTAAGACTTTTCAGTTGGTTTGTCCTCCTTACCTGGTACCATACAATGGAATTGATGATACCTGGTTCACTCTCCTCTTCATTGGTGGGTTCATTTTGGCTGCCTAGAGAGCTAGTAGGTGGCTTATCCAAATCTAACAAACAAACAAATACATAATAAATTCTGTCTTCCCACTTTGACTGTAGCCAGTGAGTCTCAGCTATGACGTAGCTCATTTCTGGGTTTTCCAATTGAATCCAAGCCAAAAATGTAGGAGGAAGGAAGCACAGTTAATCCATGCTTCCCATCCATCTTCCTGCTTGGAACTTCTGAAGCACCTTGGAGACCTTTTTTATATGGCAGGAAAAGGTTTGAACGCAGAAAGAGAGGCGATGTATAAATGCAATGCAGGAAAAAATCCATAGAAAGGGAGCTGGAAGAGAAAAAGGACGGATATGGGTAACTGAATAAAAACCTTTTGTTTAAAAAATAGGGAAGTAAAACTGGAGAGAGATCCTTTAAGAGTGTTGAAAGAAAGTAGAGGTAGAGAAATTCAAGTGGATGTAAGCAAGTGTCTCAAATGCATACTTTTTGGCCTTCCACATGTCTATGTTTTGCTTTGATTTTTCCCTCAAAGTGCCTGTGTGTTCTTTCTGGAGCACTTGCGATTTCTTTCCCCCAGCTATAATCGCAAATCCTCCTCCTTTGTAGCCTCCTATCTGATCCCATCTCTGTTCCCCGGGGCCTCTGACATTGGCATTAAAGACCATACAATTGCTGTTGATAAAACTTTCTTAAAGTGCTTTTGTCTCATTAGAAGCCCCTTTAAAAATAATGCAGGACACTTGATTACCACTTCATGCCAAGCATGAAACCACAAAGATGCATAAACGCAAATATTTTTGTATTTCAGCAGGACTAAATAGCCTCCTCTTAATGAGACAGAACAGAATGCTAAAGTTATTCTGCCATCCCTTGATTCTACTCACAACCCGTAATTATGCATGGCAACAGTTTTCTTTCCATTGCAGGCTAAAAAATGTGTATTAACACCCACTTCTTAGGCAGACTTAGCTTTGTACCCTTAACTTTGCATCTATTCCGATCCACGCCATTATTTCTAGCAGTGAGTCATTTTTCCTGTCCATTTAGGTCCTGTTTTTCCTGAGAATAAAGCAGCCAATTTGCTTCTACAATTGTGCAGGACACTTCCCATCCCCAGTTAACATGCAGCAACAGATAGTGCTACTATTAATTAGCACACTGCTGAGTGTTTTATTTTTTTATTTGCTCATGTTCAGCCATTCATTGTAGGGAAGGGACCGAACCAAACTGCACCCTGCAAAATGCAGAAAGAACTTCAGAGCAACCTCTCAGGGTGCAGAGCTTCAGTGCTCATCTTACTGTAAAGGGGTGGCTGGTGGGGGGAACGACCCACCCCCACCCAGAAGACGCAGGTGTGAATCCCCCTTGGGATGGAAAGCTGAATGGGAAGGTTTTGATCACAATTGCATTGCACTGCATTTATCAGATATACTCAAAAGCAAATGGGATGCATATGCCCGGCCGCCCCCTGAGATCAGCAGGAGAGGCCCTTCTCCGGGAGCCCTCCGTGAAGGACATTAGGAGGGTAGGTACTCGGAGGAGGGCCTTCTCTGCGGTGGCACCCAATCTATGGAATGCGCTTCCCAGAGAGGTCTGCCTGGCGCCGTCGTTATTTGTTTTTCGGTGCCAGGGGAAGACCTTTTTATTCAAACGTCATTTTAATTGTTAACAGTATTTATTCATTTTATTCTTTGGCCAGTGCGACTTAATTTATACTGTTAATTTATATTATTTTAAGGAAGTTTATTTATGTTTGTGAGCCACCCCATGGCTTCGGCGAATGGGGCGGCATAGAAGTTTCCTAAATAAATAAATAAATAAATAATGCAGGTGCTCTCTGGCTCGAAGCAGAATTGGCTCCCCCAATATCTTTGATTCAGAGCAACCGTGGCAATGTGATGTAGTGGGTGGTGATGGGGTAAATGTCCCCCCTCCACCTTCAGCATTAACTAACTTGGATTATTCCTGAACCCCAAGTTGACATACTGTTATAATAACACCCCCCCCCCCAATAGTTTTTCATACTAGAACAATTACTGGGGTAATCTAGTCAGAAATCCCCACCCTCTCATTTTGCTCTTGCTCAAAATGTATTTGCCTGCAAAACTTTACTGGCATGCTCACTTGTTTCATTTTTTCTTGGACACACATGTTATGAACACTCTTTCCTTTCCGTCGGAAGAGAAAAATATTCCAGGCATGCAGAGAGTTCTTTTTAAAACTGTATTGCAATGAAGGGAATGGAAGGGACTGGTTTCCTTCCCATTCTTCTGTTCACCTGAGCACATGTTCACCCCGCCCCCTTTTGAACCCTGCTCCCGGCCGCTTGTTCCCTCCTCCGTTCCCCGAATTGGCTAATAGGGCACTGAGAGGGACACTCTTTCCGCCCGCCTGCTCCGCGCTGCCCCAACACCGGCCCTTCTTCCCAGTCCAGCCCTGCCCCCCCGCTGGGCTACAATAGGCTCATTTAGTTCTGCCCGGCTTCTCAATAAACAATCAGGAAGTATTTGGCCCCCCTGCCTACATGCCTGTTTCCCCATACCTTGTGCTATCTGATATTAGCCCCTCCCCTCCTTTGGGCTAAGTAATTTTCTTTGTTACCTTTTTAAATCTCTTTTACTCCCTTGTTTCAAATCATCCTTTCACACCTATCACACGTGTCTTCGAATTTACAGAAAACACCTCACTTGGATCCTGGATTCTGTCCCTAGCAGGCTTGTGAATGAGGAATTGGAAGCGTGCTTTAGAGAGCAATCCCAGGCTCCCCAGGACAGTGTCTTGGGGGCCATAGGATGCGTTGGATTCCCAGGTCCACAGGTGGAAACAGAGCCCTGACTGGGAGCTGCAGATCTATACTCAGATGCCCCTCTCACAGCATGGGAAGGACTATGCCAGCTGCATTTCTGAGGTTATAAAAGCAGCCTTGGAGAAAGGGTAAGGGGGTGTTTTGGGGTGCAGGGAGAGGAGGAGTCCAGGTCCACAAACAAATGAGTGTGCTAATAGAACTTCAGCCTTCTACCAAAGAATAATGCCAGATTCTCACAAGAGGCTTCTGAGCCCTGAGGCCCTAACCCATGGAATCAGACCCTTTGTGAATTACACAGCAGTGAATGTGCCAGGTGGCAAATGCATAGGGCATTTGGGTCAGAGAATGGAAAAACTCACATTTAATCTCTTTCTCGTGTGTGTGTGTGTGTGTGTGTGTGTGTGTGTGTGAGAGAGAGAGAGAGAGAGAGAGAGAGAGAGAGAGAGAGAGAGAGAGAGAGAGAGAGAGAATGGAAGGGAGAAAAGTTTGCCTCTATATTTGCTAGTCATTGGTTCATCCATGGTTATCCAGAGCCTTGCGAAAGGTAGTGAGTCAAAGCAGAGCAGGTTTATTCATTGGCTTAACATGTGATTTATTAATCTGATGCATTCCAGCCTGAAAAATCAACCCAACGCAGCAACTAGTTAGACTCCCTAAGCCTTCATTCTGAATAATTGGAATACTCTGAATATGCTAGCGTGTGTGCTTCTTCAACAAGCGACCGGCGCAGTGCAAAGAAACACAAAGCCGAGAGACTTAATTCAGTGCAAGTTGGAAAGGAACAAAAGCAAAATCCCCATTCAAAATAGCACGGAGTGTCTTAAGTGAGGGATAAATCAGCATGTATCCAGTTAGGTTAAATCATGCTTTTCTTAACAGCCAGAACTGTTGTGAAGAGTGTACGCTTTGCAAAGCCAATAATAATGAAATAGCATACAAAAGCAGAATGTGTGGGCATAATTGGATATATTTCAAAAGGCTTTCCATACAGCTCATCATACATGGAAGCTGTTGAGAGGGCACTCCAACATCCATGATAGGTTAAGCGCTGAGTAAAGACATGGGGAATTCATGTTGGTAGTCCCATCTTCAAGTGAACGAACATTAACCCTCGATTAGTCCAGAGCGTCTCCATCCCACTTTGACTCTCTGGGAGGCTTCTGTTTGGTTCAGCTCTCTCGTAAAAAGCAAGGCATCCTGTACAGTTCCACTTCTGCATGAAATAATAGAGATAATAGTAGGCAGTGGCGGAGCCTAGTAGAACTGCATAAATGTGGCAATTTATGCAGCTTTGGCTCCTTATCTCTAAACTGAGTTTGTGCAAGATCAAGCCATCCGTACATTTTTCAAAGTCAGGACAAATTCAGATCAATAGAGGAGCCTAGCACCAGAGCAAGAGAAGGAAAAGGGTTTGTTAAGCTGGCCCTGCAAGAAGATCCAGACTTGGTGTGGTTCTGTTGGCAAATTACTCAGAAACTGGTTCAGTGAGGAATGTGGATATAAGATCATGAGAATCTTGGTTACAGGATGCTGGAAACCAGATCTGGGACATGATTTTCAGCTCAATTTTACCAGGATGTATCCAGTTTGCATTTCTCAGAACCAAAGGCAGTCCTGAACACAAAATGCATATCCGAGTCCATATTTTTCTGTGCCTGTTGATGGATCAGGGGGAAAAAAACTTTGAAAAGGCACACAATTGAAAAATGGGCATGAGAACATGGGAACTGTGAAATGCAGGCAAATAAAGGAAGCATTTATTTAATTTGATCTATAGGCTGCCCACTAGCTATAGGTTCTCTGGGTGGCTTGCATCATATGCATACACTTCAAAAAATGCATAGGGGAATTGCACAGAAAAATACACATGGATTTGCGTGTGAAAAGAAAGGAAAACAGAGCTCACAATCTGATGCAGTCATGAGTCAGAACATGAGCTTTGAGTCAGAGACTGTCAGCTCAAATTCAGCAAACATACCCTTTCCTAGATTAGAGCTGGTTTTGTTTCTTTTCCACCAATGTGGATTACTAGGAGAGGGATGGCAACCTTACCAAACCAGCTGGTATTGTCTATTGTGGAGGCAGCTGGCCAAAAGGTGCTACCACCCAGCTTTGATCTTGCCTTGCCCGTGAGTACAAGACAGATGCTCAAATCGCACTGGTGTTAAAAGCAGCCCAGTTCTTGAATGCAAAGAGGGGTAGGGGGAGGAGTCTGTACCAGCAAACATGCACTGATTTACCTTATCTCTCTCTCTGCCACATTTTTGGATAAGGCTGAGAGGAATTTTTGTGGCTGCATACTTTTGCTCCAGAAAAGGGACTCCCAGATTTTGCTCTATGCTGGTATCGCCCTGAGACATTGTAAAGGGCAGAATATAAAAGCCTCAAACAAACAAACCAATATCACAAAGCCAATTCAGAGTGAAGTATTCTTGCTGTTGCTCTGTATGGACTAATATTTGTGCCATGTCTGAGACCCACCACCAAATAATCTGCCAGATGAGCACAATTGTTTATGGGGTAAATTGTTGTTCGATTGTGATGGTAGTTTTGGCAAAGTGCTGGTTTGGGTCAGCATCCCTATCTAATGTTGGGATACTCCTGCATGACAGGATAGGTTGAGGAACAAAACCTGCTGCAAGGTCTTCTCAGGACCTTCATGGTGGATTTCACTCTGAACCTCTCCCTTCCAGACTTAACATCTCTGAAGCTGAGGAATAATTTTAGAGTGTTTTGGTTTTAGTACAGTTTCAGGACCCATTTTGACAAGAGTTTCATATTTACCAAGCTAGCTTTCTAAAATGATCCTTAAGGAACACATCCTTGGAGAAGACCCATGTACCTTCTTGAGAAATGTTCCCATGAGTCAGGCTGCAAAAAGGTTTTGTGGAGCGGGTGGGGAGATTCTGTACAAGGAGAAATGTTAAAATGAGAGGCTATTTACTTTGAAAAAGAACAATGAGAAAACCCAGGAGAGTTCTATAATAGGCACAGCATGTGTACGTATTTGTGTATGCTTTTATTATTGTTAAACTGTTCTTTAGCATTTCCCTGCAAATTCTGAAGGTCTAAACAACCTCTTCAGAACATGGGACAAACAATGAGTTCATTTCCAGATGGTTCAGCATTGAATTTTAACAGGATTGCCAAGGTTGAGTACACTCACTGCAGATATCTCATAATCCCATTAACTCTTTTAAAAAGTTTATCTTCCTCCACGAGGAAGCATCCCCTCTCCTGCCGTCCCATGCTCCATCTCATAGATCAGTGATGCTCAGATGTGGGGCAAACCTATCTGGAGAGATTCCTCTCAGGGGCGAGAACCCTAGAATTGCTAGTTGGGCTTCCTTGGTTCGACTAAAGTATTCCGATCGGCTGATTTGAAATTTACTTTGGTTGGTATTACTGTTAGTCAGCTAGGTATTTATAATTTAGGGCCCGAGCAGTATACTTATGCACTTTGCAACCTTGAAGCTCTATCTGAAGGAACACCTGTCTCCAAATTTTCCTGCCAGATCACTCTATGAATGCACTTTTATGTGAGCCCCCCCCCCCAGTGAAGTAAAAGGGAGAAACAGCAAAGAAGGGGAGGGGGGTTGTATTATCACACCTTGCCTCTGGAATGGAGAAAGGAGGAATGACTGGACCGTCATTGTTTAATTTCCATGACCAGGCGAAGCCATGTTTATTTTGTACCTGTTTTTCCTACACTACAGGTTTATTTTTCACTGCTTGCTTCTATGTATGTGCATTGTCTCCTGTTCCCATGTTAATGATTGTTTTTCAAGATTTCACTTTTAAAATTTGCTGGTTTTACTCTGTCTTGTGAGCTGCCCAGAGAACCCTTGATCTATGGAGCAGCATACAAGTATCATAAAGAAATAAAAAATGAACAAATTGAAGGTACTGCTTGTACATTCTGAGCCAGAATCTGAATTCTGCTTGAGCTGAAAGTTGGTGACAGCCCTTGGGCAGACTAATCCTGTGGCATGGAAAGCAACTTTGCATGAGGGAGTTGATTGGACCTGTACATGAAAGACATGTCCTCTTGCCTGTGTCCCTGTCTACACCAGGGATGAATATCCCCTGTCCTTTGGGTGGATTCCAAGGACGTTGTGCTTAACTAGCAAATCGGCCCACCATTTTTGTGCATCCCCGATACCCAAACCCACACGCCCAGGGTCTCAGTCTGAACAGCTCTGTGTTTTTAAGGTGTTAAAACAGAAAAGATTCAGACCCTGTTCACCCACTTTTTCAGGAACCAAAGTGGGTGAACAGGGTCTGAATCTTTTCTGTTCCAAATGGAGACATGTATGTCTAAATGTGATATCTGGAGGTCAGATCCAAGTAGCATGTCTCTCCAAGGATGAGGTAATGTTCTACTTCCTTACCACAACAAGAACAGCAATTTAGTTAGCGAAGAACACTCCTTACGCTAAATCCAATCACTGGTTCTCTGAGTGGCAGTGCCCACCCAGCCCACAGTTTCTAGGAAGAGTCTGATCCTTTTAGCTGCATATGGCAAGGGCTAATCTGGGCTCTTCCATAGGTATGATCTTTCTTAGAAATACAGCCTCCCTCAACTTTCTGCTTCCTTAGTTTCCCCTCCAATGTCATGCAGCCCTGTTTTCTTTTCATTTGGTCTAAACAGAGCTGCATCTTTTGTTTAATCATAATTATAGCTTGGAAGTAGAGCCTAAAATAGACATTCCTAGACTTCAGAGAAAGATCAGTTCTTCCCCATCTTTCCTTCTCTCTCTCAGTCAAGGCATAAAGTATAAACTCATCAAGGAAATCTGGTCCAATTACAGTTTTTGGCAAAACAAACCTCTACAAATCTGGTCTGAACAAAGCTATTCCAGCCCTAGTGTGAATGGGATTAGAGAGACAAAAATATTTCTCATGTGTAGGGGAAGGGAGGTTTGAACCCCAGCAGAATGTGTAGATCTAACTTCTGTTAATTTCTGATTGGCCAACGTTTGAACATTTGTGATAGATGTGAGTGTTGAAGGGATATGAGATTAATTGTCTATGCCACCTCATTTAATACCATTATGGCTTATAGCACAACTGTGAAAAGCATGTTTTCTTTTAATTAAGCCCATAACAATTGGGCTCGACATGCTGGAAATTAGCTGCATAAAGCTTTTTATTTTGGATTTAAGTGCAATAAAATCTTCATGAAATATTTAGAATCCTCTGACATGAAATTTACAGTCCTTCTAGAATGAGACTTTGACAAACACTCCGAGCTAAATACAATGGCATGTTCTTTCTTTCTCCCATTATAATTCAGTAATGAAGGCATCCTTTTACTCCGCAGTCTTGATAGCTGTTTGAGTTTATTTCTGTTTCAAATAATTACTTTTCCATATGGCAAAGATTCTTTCCCCAGAGAGAAAATCTCCTTTTTGGAAAACCCCCACTGGAAGTAGAATCCCTTTCGAACCAACACAGATCTCTCCAAAATGTGTATAGTACCATGTCTCTTTTCATAGGTTTTTATACTTCTTGCACTGCGCTCGGCTTCTTTTATTTGTCTTCGAGTTTGGTTGTCACTTTCAAGTTTCTCTCTTGCCTACGCATTTTGGGAAATATTAATTATTTCCATGGCACTTATTCCTGTGTCTTTGTACAGCACCAAGTGAACCTTCCTCGTCCCTGGCTCATAGCTGAGCAGATCAGAAGAAGCTTTTCCCAGCTGGTCTAGGGAATCTAGGATACAAGCAGCCAAGCTCCCAGGGAGCAAGTGATCAGAGTGAACAAACAGGGAAAGCCAACAGGAATTTTGGCAATGGAGTTATGATGGAAGAGGAGACAAAGTCACAGGCAAAGGGGTCTCCCCGCACCTCTGTTTTCGTCCTTGTGACACATTCCTATTTACCAATAGGACTGTGTTGTTAACCTTCAGGGAAGACAGGAGGAAGCACTGCTTGTTGCAACAGGTCTAGCAAGCCAGAATCAGAAAGGAAGCAGAAAGAATGAACCGAGATGACTCCCCAGTGGTGGTGACCTGCAACGCCTGTGCAAAGTTTGTTCTCTTGCCTGAGGGCGACGTGGCCACCACATGGCAACAAGTGGGAGCTAGTGCCCTGTTAGAAGAAAAGGTGAGAGCGCTTGAACAGCGAGCGTCCGCCCTCGAGATGATACAATAGGAAGAGTTTTTAGACAGAGCAGTGGAACTGTGACAATTAAGAGCACTACAGAGGCCTGAAGTGTGACAGCAAGCTGAGGCAGAAGAGGAGACTCCTGAGGGAAGGGCAAATGAAGGGGAAACTCCCTGGAAAAGGAGACAATTAGATGCAGAAGAACTTGAAGACACCCTTCACCAGCGGAAGCAGTGGGACACTTTCAGTTATTTGAGGATGAGACTGGAGGGCAGCCTGCTGTGCAGGAACTCCAGGTCATCCTGTGCAACACTGAACAAGAGACTAGAGGCCAACCAAGTAGAAGTGATACCAAGGCTTGCAAGAACAAGAAGAGGGTTAGTTGTGGGAGACTCTGTTGCATGGGGTGGAAACACATGCCTGTCTGAAAGACCCATGGCTTCACCAGGTTTTCTCTCTCCCTGGAGGGGAGATTAGTGATATAACTGAAAGATTGCCAAGGCTCATGGAGCCTATTGACATGCATCCCTTACTTCTTACACATGTAGGAGCAATGACACTGCCCAGCTGAACTTTGGAGAAATAACATCAAACTTTGAAGCTTTAGAGAGGAAAGTCAAGAACTTTAAGGCCTGGATCGTTTTCTTTTCAGTTCTTCCAGTTCTTGAAAGAAGAGTAGGCAGGGAAATAGAAATACTCCATGTGAATGCCTACTACAAAAGTGGTGTCAAAATGAGGGATTTAGCTTCTGGGAGCACAGGCTGCACTTCTCAGAAGATGGATTGTTGGGAAGGGATGTGTTGCACCTCACAAGGGATGGAAAGAATGTGTTGGCCATAGCATGAATAAGTTTATTGAGAGGGCTTTAAACTGAATCCTACAGGATGGGGAAAAGTGCACCTGGGGGGAACAACAGAGAGAGCACCCCAAAAGGGGCCCAATAATCGTCTTCCAAAAAATGCAAGAAGAAATTCTAGAGTGTAAAGCACATGGTCTTTGATGTGTATATACTAATGTCCAGAGTATGGAAACAAATAGCGTGAATGCGAACTCTTCATGCAGGAGAATGAACACGACCTGACAGGTATAAGTGGACCTTGGTGGGCTTCCATGGCTGAGGTTCAACTACCGAAGGATATAACCTGTTCAAGAAGAACAGAAAGGGAGGCGGAGTTGCACTACATGTTAAAGAGACACATCTCGGCACAGAAATACAGGAGGAATAGCTTAGTAGCTCCCTCAAGAGCATCTGGATTAATATAAGTGGAGCAAGGAATAAAAGGAGCACAGTGGTTGGAGTCTATTACCAGCCTCCCAGTCAAGGAGAAGACGAGGATGAAACTTTTGAAAATCAAATTGCCAGTGCTTCAAGGAGGCATAATGTCAGCAGGTAGCATGAAATTGCAGGGATGGTATCAGGAAGGATAAAGTCTGGAATGAACTGAGGATAGCGACGGATGCTAAAGCGAGAAAAAAGTCTTCTTCAGATATGCACAAATGAAAAGACAGAAGAAAGAAATTGAGGTTCAACTACCCAACATGGATGTCGAAATGATAGCAGACAAAGAAAAGGCAGAAGTGCTCAATCCCTACTTTGGCTCAGTCGCCTCTCAAAAGAAGATCTGACCTTCTTGATGAAGGGGAAGTACAAGCTGAAGGAGCAGAATGGCAGCTTGAAATTGACAGGCAAATGGTGAAGGGTCATTTGAATGAGTTCAATTCTCCAGGGCCCAGTAAACGCCATCCCAGGGTCATTAAGGAATTGGCAGGAAAACTCTCAGAACCACTGTCTGTTATCTTTGAGAAATTGTGGAGGACAGGGGAAGTGCCAGATGACTGGAGAAGGGCTCCCGTTGTCCCCCTCTTCAAGAAAGGAAAAAAAGAAGAACCTGGGAACTACAGACCAGCCAGTCTGACGTTGATCCCTGGGAAAAGCGGTAATTCTGGAAACACCTTGACAACAATGCAGAAGCTAACACGAATCCCTCAAGAACAAATCCTGCCAGACTAGTCTGATTTCATTTTTTGATTGGGTAACCTCCCTGATGGACTGTGAGAATGCTGTGGACAAAGTATATCTTGACTCTGGCAAAGCTTTTGACAAGGTGTCCCATGATATCCTGATTAGCAAATTAGCAAAAAGTGAACTGGATGAATCAAATATTAGGTGGATTCACAGTTGTCTGCAGAATCGAACTCAAGGAGTGCTCATCAGTGGCACCTTCTCAAACTGGGGAGAAGGAACAAGTGGGTTAGGCCTCACCCAGAGTATTGCATCCAGTTCTGGGCATCACCATTTAAGAAAGGCAAGCTGGAAAGGGTTCAGAGGAGGGCAACAGAGAAGATCCAAGGGCTGGAAAAAAAGTCCTGTGAGGAGAGATTGAGAGAATTGGAAATATTGGGAGATAATAGACTCTCCCACTCTAGAGGCATTCAAGACACAACTGGACAGCCGTCCGAGAGGGATGGTTTAACTTGGAGTCCTTCAGTGAGAAGGGAGCTGTATCCAAGGAGCCTCTGGCCCCTTCCAACTCTACTGTTTTAGGATTCTATGAATTGATGAAGTATCTTTAAAAGCCGCTTTGGGAATAAGGTTTTAAATTGAAAAGCAGAATACCCATTCTTAAACTTTGAAAAAAGTGGTCTTTCCTGACCATGTGATCCTGACCCAGGATGCTCCATGGTGTTCAAATGCATATCCAGGTCTCTTGCATGTTCAGTGGCATTGCTACCAAATGAGAAAATAGTTCCATGTGTACCAGAAATCCTCTTCGAATCATGGAGTTGGAAGAGGCATCAGCCTTTCAGTGTAATGCCCACCATCTTCTGAATGCCAGTGCACACACAGGGGTCACGTACTCCAAGGGCACATTCCCCTGCCCCCAGTTTTGCTCATTTCCACACTTTAGCCAAAGGAGGGGGAGTACACATTTTGGTGTGCACGTCAAAAATGTGCAGCAGAAGGCATTCTTCTCCTGGTTGAACAGCAACAAAAGCTTGCATGAGCAGGACATAAGCAAGCCTTGAGATGAAGCTCCTAGAATCTCAATGAGCTGAAACATGCTTGGTTCTACCACCACTAATCAGTGCTATGACTAAATCAGAAAAGAAGAGAGAAGTGGAACTGGAGGAGCCACTGCCAAGAAAAACAACTGTGCTGAAGAGAATCAAACCTGGATGAATATGCAAATAATCCCATTATTATTATGGGTTTTTGAAGGACAGTGGGGTTTTCTTCCACATTCCAACTGTTAGTTTCTAACCCAGAAAGAATGGAAAGAAAGCTTTTCAGATTCAGTGGTTCTTTTCATACTGCCAAGTCCTTATCCCCCCTCCCCACACATAGTTGGAAGTGAATGCAATGCACAGAATACAGAAGTGGCTTTCTAATGGCCCTCTCTTTATGTACATATTTTAGGATGTCAGCAAAGCTCTCGTGCTGCATCAGGTAAACCATCCCTTTATTTTTCAGTGTTTCAGCCCCTTTTTGCTGAGCCTTGGGCTGCGATTTCTGTAGTCCTCTCTCTATGACCAAGCTAGAAGACCATAAAATACATGGGGCTCTTGCTCCCATTTCTGCTTGGCTCCACAATTTCCAGATCAAAGGAGATGTTGGGCCAAGAGCTGGTGCTGTGAAAAGCGCTGCATTAATAGAAGCGGATTTCAGTTAGGCAAAGAAGGAGGGAAAGGGCTATTGTGTGTTACACATCCCAAAGAAGAATCTCCCATCAATTAAATTCATTATGCTGTAGAATGACCTTCTTAAAGAAGCAAGCTGGCATGGGTGATCGAGAGAAATGCCGGTGCACTGGAAGCATTTAACTACAGTGCCAATAACTCCCTGATAAGTGGCACAGCTTGCCCATGGGAAGATGGAAAAATGCACATTTGTGGCTCAAGGCAATGTAACAGTCCCTAAATTGGGAGAATACCATGAAATAGCAGGAATAGAGCGAAGAAGATGAGCAGGTATTTATTTTTCCTAGGTGCTGGGTTCATTTAACTGGTCCACTGATGATAGAATAAGAACCAAGCATTGCACTGCATATTCTACTGAAATAGATTTTGATAGCGCACCAAGAAAGATATCATATTTAGCTCTGTTCTTTTGAGGTCTGATTTGCGTACTGTCAGAAATAGCAGTCACTTAAAACCTGCTTCTCCATCTCTGCACTCCAATATCAAATTGTCAGGGTGGAACTCTATTGGCTGCACTGATCAAATCAATGTCACACTGACATCAGGAGGCTGGGATGCAGACGAGCCCCATACTTAGACACATTCCCCACTTGTGGATGGAGTCCCAGCCAGTGGGGTGTGTTTAAGGATGGGGCATGCCTTCCACATCGCGAGCATTCCAGCTTGAAGTGCAATAATCGGTCCATCTCACGCACCCTGCTTTCGCCCTGGTGGTGCTCACACCCAGATGGACCTCCATTGACTTCAACTTTCTTTCCTCAATCAGCATTTTCTCCTTCTGGAAGAAAGAAAAGAGTGTGGCGGCTAGGAAAGGGCTTTCAGGGCTAGGGTGTGTATGTTCTTTGAGTATGTCAGGATAATTCCTGAGAAATTTCTTCCCACGTTTCTCACTATGAACTCCCAGCTTGGAAGTTCATTCCAAGCTGGGAGAGTTACAGCCGTCCAGTGCAGAAAGGAGATGATGCGGAGGCAACCTTCAATTCATCATTCTCCCACTCTGCATTTTTTTCTTTAGATGGGCTTTTTAGCCCAGCTAACTGGAGCATTTCAGTGGGGGAGGAGGACTGGAAGAGACTCAGGATAGACTATTTCCTGGCCTTTGCGGTCCTCGTTTCATTTTTCCAAGCTCAGAAAGCAGGCATTGGGGTTTTGCTGGTTGCAGCTGTAAGAAGAAAGGAGAGGGAGCGGAGCTGTGAGTTCCAGTTCTGAAGTGGGAGCGGTGCCTCTGATCTCAGTTTGGGAATCTAAACAATCTGATGTCCGCTCAAATGCAGCCTGAGAGCTGTAATGTTCTTCCTGCCACACTGCATAGGTAGCACCAAAAGCAGCATGAAAGAAAAAGGGGTCAAGCCATTTTCATGAGATGAAAGGCATTCAGAGGAGGCCGGCAGAGAAAGTGTTCTTCATTTTAGAAAAAGAAATCAAGGTATAAGATCAAAGTACAAATGCTCCTGTATAAGATGGCATCTACCTAGCTTGGCAGTCGTACCTGTGAAAAGAATCTTGGAGCTGTCACAGAACACAAGCTGCTAAAAAGGACAAATGCGATTTTAGGTTGCATGGATAGAATTAACATCTTTGAAAATCCTGGGAAGCGATAGTTTGTCCTAGCTCTGATCAGGCCCCACCTCAAACGTGGTGTTTGTACAGTTCTTAAGTTACACTTTAGGAAGGATTCAGCTGAATCTGAAGGGGTTCAGAAAAGGGCAGCAAAGATGATCAAAGGACTAGAAACTGAGTCCTCTGAAGAAGCTCAAAGGGAATGGGACTGGTATGTTCAGACTGAAGAAGGGAAGATTGGTGGAGAGCGTATGATAGCACTTTTGAAATACCTAAAGTGTTGTCATGCAGATTCTGTTCTCTCGCATCCAAGCCTGCGGGACATGAAATAACGGGCAAGTTACAGGAAGACAGATGCCGGTTGGATAGCAGGCAAATCCTACTGGTCAGAGTAGGCCAACAGCTGAACCAACTGCCTAAGGGAGTTTGGGTTGTCCATCACTGATGTATTTAAGGAGATGTTGGGCAGCCATCTGTCAGGGATGCTTTAAACTGAATTCCTGCGCTGACCAGAGGCTAGTCTTGACAGCCATTTGTAACTCCATGAAGGTATGATACTATTTTATTTCTCTGTTTTTTTCTTCTCGGATGTCTTTCAATTTTTGAAGCAATCAAAATAATTTGAAAAATGAATGCAATGCTATGAAACTGAGGAACCTTCTGGATGGAAGCCTGTAGGTCATAGTTTCCTTAAAAAAATTCTAGAATTACAATGGGCCTTCCATTCCGCAGGAAGGATGGTGTGTTTTGCTTGTGTGTTTTACATCATAACCTACAATTGCCACTCATGGCCCAACTGCAGCTCTTTCCTCTTACGGCCACCATCCCTCTCCAGAGTCTAGAGATGGGGGAGCCAGCTGTGGGACGAGTGGTGGTATGAATTATCTTTCAAGGAGGAGGTCGCAGACGTGGGGAGTGTTAATTTAGATTTTGCTATGTACTTGTTCCATTCTGATATTATTTTTAATGTACTGACTTTTTATCATCAGTTTAAAAAATAGAAATGCTCTGTAATGGATTGCATTCCTCATCTCCTTTTAAGCATTTTCTTTTGATACCTTAATGTTTCTTATAACCCACTGTGGATATGCAAAAGTGGCATAAAGGTAAAGGTTTCCCCTTGACGTGAAGTCCAGCCATGCCTGACTCTAGGGGGCGCTGCTCATCTCCGTTTCCTGGCCGAGGGAGCCAACGTTTTTCCACAGACAGTCTCTGCGGTCATGTGGCCGGCATAACTAAACACCGAGGTGCATGGAACGCTGTTACCTGCCCACTAAAGTGGTATTATTCATTTATTTATTTATTTATTTAGCATACTTATATGCTGCCCCCATTCGCCAAAGCCTCGGGGTGGCTTACAACATAAAAGGTACATATCATAGTACGCTTATATAAAATCGGAAACATCCTGGCCAAAATAGTTAAAATCAATAAATAAGTCAACAATTAAAATGACATTTAAATAAAAAGGTCTTGGCCTGGTGCTGAAAAGCAAATAACGACAGCGCCAGGCAGACCTCTCTGGGGAGCGCATTCCATAGGTTGGGCGCCACCGCAGAGAAAGCCCTCCTTCAGGTAATCACCCTCCTAATGTCCTTCACAGAGGGCTCCTGGAGAAGGGCCTCTGCCGTCGATCTCAAGGGGCGGGAGGGCACATATGGACGTAAGTGTTCCCTCAGATACCCAGGGCCCAAGCCGTTGAGGGCTTTATAGGTGATAACCAGCACCTTGAATTGGGCCCGGACTTCAATGGGGAGCCAGTGGAGCTAACGGAGGACTGGGGTCATGTGAACATAACGTCCAGTCCCCGTCAGCAACCTGGCAGCTCTGTTTTGCACCAATTGAAGTATCTGGACCGTCTTCAAGGGCAGCCCCACGTAGAGCACATTACAGAAGTCAAGTTGGGAAGTCACCAACATGTGTGTCACTGTCGCCAGGCAGTTGTTCTCTAGGTAGGGACGCAGCTGATGAATCAGCCGAAGCTGAAAGAAAGTGCTCCTCGCCACCGTTGTCACCTGAGCTTCCAGTGAAAGCTGAGAACCTTGTCCTTAAGAGGGAGTGCAACCTCATTCAGGACAAAGTAAAGGTCCCCTTCCCCGAAGCCTGACCCACCTACCAACAGGACCTCCGTCTTGTCTGGATTGAGCTTCAGTTTATTGGCCCTCATCCAGCCCATTACCTCGGCCAGGCACCGGTTCAGTACAGCCACTGCCTCACCTGGATTGGTTGAAAATGAGAGGTAGTGCTGGGTATCATCAGCGTACTGATGATTCCGCAGCCCACACCTCCTGATGACCTCTCCCAGCGGTTTCATGTAGATGTTGAACAGCAAAGGGGACAAAATGGACCCCTGCGGTACTCCATGGCATAGCTGCCATGGTGCAGAGCCATAGTCCCCCAGCACCACCTTCTGGAATCGGCCATTGAGATAGGAGCAGAACCACTGCAAAGCAGTGCCTCCAACCCCCAGTCCTGCTAGCCAATCCAGAAGGATACCATGGTCGATGGTATCGAAAGCCACTGAGAGGTCCAGGAGGACCAACAGAGATGCACTCCCCCTGTCTCTCTCCCTGCACAGGTCATCATACAGGGCGACCAAGGCAGATTCAGTACCAAACCCAGATCTGAAGCTGGACTGAAATGGATCCAGATAATCAGTTTCATCCAAGAGTGCTTGGAGTTGTCCCGCCACCACCCGCTCTAACACCTTGCCCAAAAATGGGATGTTGGCCACCAGTCTATAATTGGTGGCCATCTCTGAATCCAGGGATGCCTTCTTTAGGACTGGTCGGACTTCCGCCTACTTCAAAGGGGCAGGTACCTGGCCATCCCTGAGAGGCGTTGACCACCTCCAGGATCCAGGTCCCTATCCCATGCTTGGTGTTGTTAAGAAGCCAAGAAGGGCAAGGGTCCAGTAGGCAGGTGGTGGGACGAACTTGTCCAAGCACCTTGTCCACTTCGTCAGGCCACAGCAACTGAAACTCATCCATCAGTTTTGGACCAGACGGCGGCACTGGTATCTTTCCAGAAGACTCTGGATCACTAGTAGAGTCTAGCTCATGACGAATCTGAGCGATTTTCTCCTTGAAATGCTTGGCAAAGTCATCACAGTGGGCCTTCGAGGGTGGTACAGGGTCTTTCTTAGGGCCAGGATGAACCAGCCCTCGTACCACCCAAAAAACCTCCACCAGACGGCATTGTGAGGAGGCAATGGAAACAGAGAATTTCTTTTTTGCCACCCTCACCACCACAGCATAGGCCCGATAATGAGCTCTTAAGTGTGTTCGGTCAGATTCATCCCGAGATTTCCTCCACCTATGCTCTAGACGTCTCCCAACCTGCTTCATCGCCCACAATTCAGGTGTATACCAAGGGGAAGAGTGGGCTCTGCCCAGCGGGAGAGGACGCTTAGGAGTGATTGTGTCAATAGCCCTGGTCATTTCCCCATTCCATAGTTCAACCAGAGCATCGACAGGAGTACCAGTCTTGTCAACCAGAAACTCCCCAAGGGCCTTGAGGAATCCATCTGGATCCATCCGGCTCCGGGACCAACACAATCGGGCCCACACCCTTACAGAGGGAAAGGCCACTCTCGAGCACAAACCTCACGAAGAAGTGATCTGACCATGACAGGGGTGTCAGACACAAATTCCTCTCCCTCAGATCACCCTTTTCCTGCCCCGTCGAGAAAACCAGGTCCAGAGTGTGTCCACGTTCATGGGTCGGGCCAACGACATGTTGAGACAGCCCCATGGCCGTCATGGAGGCCATGAAGTCCTGAGCCACCCCGGTCAGAACAGTCTCGGCATGGAGATTGAAGTCCCCCAGGACCAACATCCTGGGAGTCCTCAACACCAGGTCCGAGATGATCTCCGTCAGCTCAGGCAGGAAGTCTGTTGGGCAGAAGGGTGCACAGTACACCAGCAGAATCCCCAGCCTGGTACCTTTTTATCTACATGCATTTGCATGCTTTCGAACTGCAAGGTTGGCAGGAGCTGGGACGGAGCAACGGGAACTCACCCCGTTGTGCAGATTCGAACCAGCGACCTTTCTATCAACCAGCACAGTGGTTTAAGCCACTGCACCACCTGCAGTGTGGATATGGCTCTCTGTGCATAAGTGGCATACAAGTATGCTAAATAAAATTCAGTATTTTTCTATCAGGGAAGGAGCAAACAATGCAAAACCATTTGCCCATTCCAGTTTCAAGCATCCAGAACAATGGTCCGGTGCAGATACACATTGGAGGTGCCTTTGGCAGGGTTTTTTTTTTTTTTTTAATTTTACCTGTTTTGCCCTTTTCCAAAATGGCAGGTTGTGCATATTGAATATGAAATGCTGCTTGGAAAGATGTACCAAAAAATTATAGAGTCTGTCATAGAGAGAAGGCCGGCGGAATTAAATTTACTCAGATAGATTATTTCCTGTAACAGGCATCACTCCATCAAGTCATGCTCAGAGCATACCACTTCATATCAGGGTGTTTCCAGTCAAGCTTTGAGCAAAGTGAGCTTCTCCAATTGTGCATAAACCTCAGAAATCCAAAGGGAGAGAGGTCAGAGTTGTGCTGCTTCAGTCTTCTAAAGATAAAAAAGCAGCTTTTCCTGAGTGACACTCCCTTGTTTCCTTTTGTGTTTAAATAAAAAGAATGTTCCTATACACCCCTCACACATAAAGCAAATATGTATCATCCATTCCAACCTTCTTAGCACCATAATCTCATCTCATTGGTCTTTTGAAAAGCATTTGCTAATGGGCTCTTAAGAGGGTAAAAAGGTAAAGTATGCAGGCTGCTTCAGTACCAGCCAGGTGTGTAAGTCATGATGGTAGCATCCTTCTCATTCCTCGAGTGGAGGTTTTTATTTTTACTTTTCATTCCACCTTCTCACATCCTGCATGACTTCAATTTTGTAGGGGGAGAGAAGCCGAAAGAATAACGCAACAGGACTTTTGTGGTCCTGGAGGCATCTCAGAAATGGGATCACATTTGTCACTGATCGAACTCTCTTCTCCACTCTGCTTTAATTAGTGTTAAATCAGAACACTTTTTTTTCTTTTGCTGTACTCCCTGTCTTTAAAAAATCTTATTTAAATTTCTCCCTTGGCTAGCTCAAGGCATATGATCATTTGGGAATAAAGGTATATGTAAAAGAAGCACAAGTTCCTCAAAGGCAGGCGGGCTGTCTGAGAGATCAAGCCTAATGTAGCAAGATTATGGTGCTGCATCACCAAATTAAATAAAAAGGAGACGGCAATCTGCATAACATGTGCGTTATGTCTATGCATCAAATTTGGCCATTGTAACTTCCATCAAAATGGAAATGCACCTTACCACCATAAAGGAGGCTGACAAAGTGACCTGGACACTGCCTGGGTTGCCGTCCAAGTTTTGCCCGCTGCAGCTGGGCAACATCAAGTCCCCTGTCTTCTCTCCCTCCTTCTGGTTCTTCTTCTGATCAGACTTGGACTGGACAACTCTTCAGTTAGAGGACATCCCCAACTAGGCTTGTGTTCTCTCAGGTAGGATACCTGACCACCCTAAAAGAAAGGAAGAACTGATTCTTCATAGCCCTCCACTAGCACCTGGCCTGGCTCTCCTGTATCACTTGACTTTCCAAACCAGAAAGATCATGGACTGGTCCACAGTTCTCTCTTCTAACTAGTGGCTGCAGTGGTGCAAGGAGGCATTCCCTGATTGGCTTGAGGCCAGTATTTGATCAGGATTGTACCCAGTCCACATCTTCTGGACTGAACTTGCCATCCAAAGTCCATACATTTCCAAATGTTTAGTCTGATTCATGGGCCAAGCAGACCAAAGCATCCAACAACTTGCATAGATTCCGGAAGTACATTTAGAAGTGCGTGCTATCAATGCATGCGTTCGTGGAAACATGCATGGAAATGCACATTTTTCATGAGAAATGGCAAAAGCAACGCTCAGCATCTGATTCCCACTCAGCTCAGAAGGACTTCCAAGATGGAATTCAATGATTCCGCTTTTACTGATTTGCTTGTCCCCATGCCTGATCCCCACGGAGAAGGTTATGAATGAAGGCTGTATGCATTTAATGAAAATGTGCGCTAGGCCAACCCCTCCATATTGAAGAGGGAACAGAAAAACTGAGGCTGAGATACTGTGTCTTGCCTAAGATTTCTTTCTGAGTTCATGGCTGAGTTCAGGGATGTCTTGAGTTGGGATTCCACCTCCGAGCATGAGCCACAGAAGAGTTGCCAGCATTGGCTGCAGTTTTAGGTCCCCCCCTTGACAGCACACAGATGCTAAGCATCAGCCAGGCATACCCTTAAGTGCTGAGCAAACTATTTCCATTTCAAAAGGCTTCTTCAGAGCAATTAGCATTTCCATGCAAAGCAGTCTTCTAAGGGTGGTGTGGTTTTTGTTTTTTGTTTGGGTTTCTTTAATTTCTGTTTCAGTTTTCTGCTGGTTACAAAAGCCATAGAAAGGCCTATATATTGCCTGCTATGCATCTATTCATAAAGTATGTATGCATGTCCCAGCCATTAATTCTGGGAATTGCTCATGTATAGTCATTAGCATCCTTCATGCTGTACACGCTGCTGGAATTTAGGAACTGGCTGCTCTCCTGTGCACTTAACTCCATTCTTGTGTGTCAGGTTTTAGCACTGTAAGAAAGAGCCATCTTATTCATTCTCAGCAAGCTATTTATTTATTTATTTAAAGTTTTTATATGCCGTCTCCTTGCTATATAGCCTTGGGACGGCTCACAGAAACAAATAAATACAATACAGATACATTTAAAACCCGGAAATACACTGGGCTGCACAATTAAAACTTATAAATATTAAACATTGCTAAAATATTGTTTGACCAAAAAGCTAGAAGAGGGCTGGCAAGTTAAAAGACAGCAGAAGAGTTGGTAGCCCCTTTGGCCACAAGTGAAGCTGCAGTGCCCCATGAATTCAACCTTTTCTTCTTCCTGGGATCCTAGGGGATCAGCAAGATGGCTTGCAACCCAATTCTAAAAGAAGGCAGAACGTCAGTCAAGCAGATGAGTGGCTAAACATTTATGGTGTGCAGTCATTAATGGATAAAATGAGAGTTGCAAGTGCTCCATTGGAAGAACTTTTTATCTGGAAGGCTTTACCCTTCAGTCCAACAGTTTGCAGACTGGCCTTTGAGACTAGTGATGAGAGGAAGTTACTGTAAAGCTGAGATGGACAATTAAAGATGTTCTAGCCTACAACTTCCATCAGCCCTTGCCAAGAGATCCAATTATGAGGGTTGATGGGAGTTGTAGGCAGCAGTGGCTGGTGGTTCCAGTGCTGTTGGGTTGATGTAATCTACTCAAGGTATTGCTTCTGATGTCAGTTTTCAAGTGCTAGCTATGGTGATAAATCTATTTTAGCTTCAGCACAAAGCACAACTCCTTAAAAGTTCAAGCTGAAACCCGGAGTGGCTATGGCACCTCACTGACATTGGCGCATATGGTCTTCACTGGGAGTTAGCCAAAATATCTGGATGGCTACGAGTCACAACACTTACTGTAAACCAAGTGTATCTTAATTTGTCAATGCACAACTGCACTAGATTGGGATGACAGGGTGGGGGGAAATAAATGAAGTCCCCCAACTCTACATGGTAAAACATAGCTGCAACTTCAGCCCCCACCCATGTGCCACAGCAACTGCTACACATAGGCATACTGTCTATGATACAAGAGACAATATGCATCCTGTTGGTTAGTATCAAGTCAAGGATAGCCATTGCTCTCGTTCCTTCCTCCACTTTCTGTTGGAGGAAGTTATCAGCAACGTGTGTTCAGAATCTCTTTTGGCAGGATTTGTCTCCCAACATATATCGGGGAAATTGAAGTCCCCCGTAATGACAGCATCCTGCCTCCTTGGAGCACTCGCTATTAGCCGTTCAAAAGTTTCATCCTCGTCTTCTCCTTGACTGGGAGGCTGGTAATAGACTCCAACCACTGTGCTCCTTTTATTCCTTGCTCCACTTATATTAATCCAGATGCTCTTGTTGGAGCTACTAAGCTATTCCTCCTATATTTCTGTGCCAAGATGTGTCTCTTTAACATGTAGTGCAACTCCGCCTCCCTTTCTGTTCCTCCTGTTCTTCTTGAACAGGTTATATCCTTCGGTTGTTGAACCTCAGCCATGGAAGCCCACCAAGGTCCAGTTATACCTGTCAGGTCGTGTTCACCCTCCTACATGAAGAGTTCAAGTTCATACTGTTTGTTTCCCATACTCCAGGCATCAAAGACCATGTGCCTTCTTCCTACATTTTTTGGAAGGCTATTATTGGGCTGTTTTTGGAGCAGTCTCTCCATTGTGGTCACTCAGCCTTCGTCTGTTGTTACAACCAGGAGTGCTTCTCCCTCTCCTGCTGGATTCAGCTTAAAGTTCTCCTGATAAACCTCTTAAAGATGTGACCAAACACATTCTTTCCAGTACTTGCAAGGTGGAATGCATCCCTCGCCAGCAGTCCAGGGAGTGGTCCTAGAATCCA
This sequence comes from Varanus komodoensis, assembly GCF_004798865.1. NCBI lineage: Eukaryota > Metazoa > Chordata > Lepidosauria > Squamata > Varanidae > Varanus > Varanus komodoensis. The sequence goes on from NW_025335568.1 coordinate 5,952,298, forward strand.
AATCTCTCATGTCGGCACCACCTTCCTAACTAGGCATTCGCTTGGAATATTTTTTCCCCTGTCTATTTCTCTTCTTTGAACTGGAAGGGATTGAAGAGAAAACTATCTAACTGGAAACAGGCAATGTGAGTATGGTCTCACACAGGGCCATGTAGTGAGTATGTAACCGAGGCAAGTTTAGAAGAAGAATTTCGGGCTCAGTGCTCACAGCCATCTGGCTGCAACAAAATTCTTTCCTGTGGACAAAGAATCAACATCTCTGAAGGGAATAGAACAAGGTTAGGGTTTTTCTGCCCTCAGGGAATTGCATATTTATCCTGCTGGTGTGAAGCTGTATGCCAAAGTTCTCCATATCCTGATATAATGATAGCAGCTTGTTCCAGACTGGCTGGAACGCATTTATGCCCAAGGACAAGGGAGGCGGGGGAAGTGACATGAAAAGGGGACAACATTCTCACTGCCTTTCATTTGGTTTAATCTAGTTATGCCACGTTTTGCCGAACAAGTTGAAGTTGCCATTGAAGCACTGAGTGCCAACGTCCCACAACCGTTTGAAGAGAATGAATTCATAGATGCCTCCCGCCTGGTTTATGATGGAGTTCGTGACATCAGGAAAGCTGTTCTGATGATAAGGGTATGTAAGGCACCCAGAGAAATGAAAGTTTTGGCCTGGAGGGGAAGGACGAAGGACGGGGGATGCAAGAGCAGTTTGGCATTTGCTCTGTTTTGTCATCTCGGAGATGTTTAGGACTTCAAAAAAAGAAAAGAAAAACAGCCAGGGTACATCATGTTTGGGTGTCCGAGCTCATCTTGTTTAGGCTTTACTTGCTTTCATTGGGACACTGTTTCATCGTAGTACAAACCTAGAGATGATGATGATGATGATGATGATGATAATAATAATAATAATAATAATAATAATAATAATAATAATAATGAGATGAGAGGGAATAAAAAGGACCCTGACCCTTAAACTGGGAATCTCAGTTCCACGGAGAACCTGGGAGGGTGTGTGGTTGGACCACATGGCCTGCTTCAAGCATGGGAGGGGTGGAGCATCAGTACCTGCGAATGGCAGGCAGGATGGCCCTCTGGACTGGGCACCATTGGTGTAAAGACTGCAGTCCTGGCTTTCAGCCCGCACAAGGTCAACAGACGTGCATACCATGCTAGAGCTTCTCTGGCCCAGCCTCCAACTCCACCCACTTGCACCCAGGACATTATTATGCCATGCAAGAGACATTTTCTGTTTCAGTTTCCTCTCTGTTTAATATCATCGCCGTTGTTGTTACTCCCCATCTGTTTCCTGCAAGGTACGCAAAGTAAATGGTCTAGGGCCTGGGCATTTGAAGGAGTGTCACCTTTTATATACTCCTGCCTGAACTTTATGTTAATCTTTGGAAGCCCCTCTTGAAGGAGGTTAGAAGACTGGCTACCTGGAGAAGGGCCTTTTCCGGGCTGGTCACTCACGTTTTGGAATTTGCTTCCCAGGGAGAAGTGCTCGGCACCAGCCCTTTATTATTTTCAGCTCCAGGCCAAGCCCTTTTTATTTACCCAGTACTTTAAGGATTGGTGGGTTTTAAATTGGAATTTTATTTTTTCATATTTTTAACATGCTGTTATTGATTTGTGAGCCATCTTAAGAGTCCTTTCAGGTAAAGACCGGGTAAAATGTTTCAAATAGGAAAATAAATAGATAAATGAAGTGGCTTACATAATCACCCTCTGTTCTAGCCTCACAACAACTCTGCGAGGTAGCCTGGTTTCCCTTTGACTTGCATGGGATATCTCCTGCAGAAGGCTAACGTGGGGTAGGCATGGATGAGCACCCCTAAAAGGCCACACCCCAGACCAGCAAAACCTCACAAGCATTCCACTGTCCCCAAAATCCAGATGTGGGTGTGGACTTGTTCCTTCTTTGTACCAGATGTTCCTCCACCCTCCTCGCACTCTGGCCTGGGCAACGGGGGTGGCAGGTTGCCGGAGCCACGGCTTGCTTTCTCGCCGTGTCCCCGTCGGTCAGGCAACCAAGCGGTGGCCATGCTGAAAAAGAGGACAAAGACGATGGGAAAGGGAGTGAGCGGGGAGAGCCGTTCGGGGTGCCGTGTCCAAAGGCCCTCGAAGAACTGGAACCAACACTGACCCAGGCCGCCTGGCGTTCCACGTTTCCCCCCATCTATTCAGAGGCCACAGCTCCTGCTCCTTTATCCTGACGTGCAGCCAGCAGTACTTCCGAGCCACGAAGCCCAGGGCCGTGTTATTAAATCCCGCTCCCTTTGTCCTGAGGAGGACTGAACCGAGAATGTGCCGGGGCACCCGTGTTCCTGCACTGGGAAGCCTCGTGTTAGAGCCGCCATCTGGAATCAGCTGGGAGAGGAAGCTGATTGGACATGCTGCCACCACAGGCCTCCTTTCTCTGTGGGAGTCACCCGCTCCACCTGCCACGAGAGCTGAAGAGCAGCTTGTGTCAGTCACTCTGCAGGCAAACTCCCTACCCCTAATTCCGCAAGGGATTGCTCTTGAAATGATTTAGAAGGAGGAAGAGGAGGAGGAGGAATTCTTAAGAGATTACTTTATGGATAGGAAGGTATTCCGCAAATCCAGTCAAGCATTTTCCATCCTTGCAATCAAGAACCAGTGCCTGGGTATGATCTACTTATGAATGGTAGGCACAAACTGTAATGCTTACTCTGGCCCCCTTCTCATGCTTTGATAGTTAGATCAATTATGTATCAAAAGGTCAGTCTTGGGCTTGGAATACCCCGGTTTTAGTCTCCACTCAGCCGCGAAGGCCATTGGGTGACCCTGGGCCAGTCACAGAGTCTCAGCACAGCCTACCTCACAGGCTTGTTGTGAAACAAAAAGGGAAAGGGGTGTTGCATCAGCTGCCCTGACTTCCTGGTAGGAAAAATAATCAGGATATAAATATAATGCATAAATTAATTAATTCATGAATTGGCAACAAATGGTTCCCCTCGAATCTATAAGCAGGGGTACCAAATATCCTGACCATTTCTAGCTATATTTGCTTTGACTTTGGATCTATCATGCTAGATTTCTGCAAATAAAGCTGTGTGGGTGCCCCATACCCGACGAATTCTAAATCTTGGTGGGTGAAGGTGGGTCTCTTTATTTTTGTTTGCATGTTGATCCAACAGCATATTGGATAACTAGCCAGCAGTCTGAAGAATGGCTGGAAAAAGTCCACACTTTAGTTCCAACCAGTGTTTTAATACTGCTCTGCTTTTGAAAACTAAACATACACAAACCCTTTCCTTTGCACACAGCTGTCATTTACAGAGATGTCGCATATTCCCCAGAGCATCGGAATATCAGGTTTTACTACAGTTCAATTGTGCAATAAAGATTAGAACCATTTGTGTCTATTTAACGTACACATGCAGCTTGGGGCATGGGGTAGGTGTTCTTAATATCTAAATGAATAAATAAATTAACTACCTGCTTCACTGAACCTCCAAAGGAATCATTTTCAGTGTTTATTCAGGTAAGGAAACTGCCATTTCAGTGTTGAGTAACCGTTTGATTTGATTTCATCAGGTATTCCCTTCTTCCATCTTAATAAACCAAACAGCAGAATCATTGAGGGAACCATTTGCCTGTAGCATTTCAATGTTGTCCTTGCCCACTTGTTAAAGACGGAACTTAGAAGTGAAAGAAAATTGTTTCTAGTAATGGATGAATCTGCCCATTGCAGATTCTCTCCGTTTCTTAGCTTGCAGCGCTGAAGTCCAGTTTATCCTGATCTATAGAAGCTCTTAGATAGAAAGAGTTGGCGTTTGACCTCGGCAGGGAAGGGAACTGGGGGTTGGTATCCCTGCGCCAGGTTGGATGACCTCAGTGCGGGGACTCTGAAGGCCCAGTGAGTCCCTCCACTGCCCACTCAGAACGAACAGCGAAGGAATCGCACCAGCTGCCTCTCCAAGAGCACAGACTGGAGCACGGGGCATGATGGGTGGGGGCTGCAAGGGGTCTGGGACCCTCTCCCTGCGGCAAACCCCACGTGCATCCCAGCATCCTCCCTTGCCCTTGCTCTGGGCAGCCAACATGGGGCATCTAGATAAATTGCACAGGGTAAAGGAGGGTAGCCCTGGCCAAAACCCTTGCAGCTTGTTCAGACCATCGGCTGCATGAAGACTTTCCTGTTTGGAGCCTTGCATGAAGGAAAACACCAGATGTCTTTCATTCTAAACTTTGAGGTGTCTTTTTAAATCATGCGTGAAAATTCAGCACATTTTCCCCACACATCTCCTGATATGTGCATTTTGTGTTGCTAAGCTGATGAAGATACACTATTTTCCAAAGCAATTTTTCATAATATTCTTCTCACAAGCATATGCATAGTTTGAGTGCCTGTTGCCCTAATACGCACATTTTTGTACACCTCTTTTAACTGGAGAGATGCTTGCAAAATTCAGAGCATTAGAAATTCCAAAGGACAACTGTACTTCCATTCACCTACAGGTTCAAAAGTGCCAAACTGGGTAAGTTCCATTAAATTGTGAAATGAACAAAAATATCTCCCATCTTTATTCATGTCATCTTAGGGGAAATATAGTTCAGCTTTCTTTTTACACTTCAGAGTGCTGTACTCAGCTGGAGAGAATGAGGCACGTACTACAGTATCTAAATTGATGCTCGGATCTCTGTTTAAAACTATAATTTCTGAACCATTTGTTCAGGCTCAGCAAGTCCCACATTCGCTTCTCTTGTTGTGCCTCTTTAAATCTGTTCTGAAAATATGAACATTAAAATGACTTGTAATCTCATCAAGTTGTCTGTCAGCAGCTTTCATTGCCCCTCACTAATTGTTCAAGGAGCACATCAGGGAACAAAGAAATTATCGGAGAGGTTTGTCACATGCTCTTAGAAAATAAAACCTGTTCTTTAAGCTAACGGGGGGGGGGGTCCTCCCTCTCAGCCTTAACAAACGAAAGTAAAGACACTTCATTTCTGTTGTTCTGTATTTTACCAACCACGTGGAAGTAAACCAGAAGTGCAAGGAAATGTTACATCTCTGCACTATGAGGGGAATGTAGGAATTATTTTCCTTCCTTGCATAGTAGGATGAGGAGAAATATTTTTAATAACGTCTATTTGGCCAGACAGTTTTGCTGGCTGGAATTGAAACAGAAAGTAACAGGCTAAACCCCTACCATTTTTGGCAGCCCAGTACATAGAGTTTTGCCACGATCGCTGATGGTGTTTCCTCTGAGTGAATTATCGGAATGAAACTCAGTGGGCAACACCCAGGCGGACAACAGACAGAGCATGCCTTTCCCCTCCCGCCATCTTTTTTCTCATTTTTCATGTGGATGGAAAGGCAGGCTGCTGGATGTCTCCCCTACCACCTACCTTATTTTCTCTCTCTCTTATTTAATCACTGAAACTTGGAGAGCACAACCTATTTGAACGGCAGCATAGAATGGGAATGCCATCGTGGCAATGTCTTCTCCAGCCTGGTCAGGAGACTTCTGGAGGCATCAGGTGTCTTAGGGCCAGTTAACCTCCTGATCATGGTCTCATGGTATCTGCTTCCCACAGTGCCCCCATGATGTGGGGAAGGAGGGGCAGCATCATTCAGAAAGAACCATTCCAGCATCAGCCTCTGAGCTGCCCAGGGGTGCTACCCTGGTTCAGCCCTTGCCACCTTGCCTCTCCTCTGTTTTCTCCTCTATTTTCAACTGGAGAGCTGTGGGGAGCATCCACAGGTGAGAAGCTCCCATGTTGCGACTGGTGCATAGGAGAGTCGTGCTGATGAGGTGAAGGAGCGGGAGCAGCCACAAGCTTGACTGCTCCAGGTGTATCCAACTGCAAGTGGGACTAAAGCTGAGCAACGAAAGGTATGGGTTGTGCTGAATGCAGAACTCACTTTTCTCACATGCCCTCAAGACCTGAGTCCATTGAGCATCTTGAATCTGAGACTTCGGTAATGCCAGGTAAAGAATTGTAGGCATTCATCCCCGATGCGCAGGGAATGAGTACCTACTAGGTTGGAATTGACTGGGCAATAAGGCCTAATATTTATGCTCTTTTTCAAGGTCAGGTTCACTTCGTTGGGTTAACAGCATTGCTGGTCATCAGATGATCTGTTGTTAGCTAACTTTCTTCTTTAGTCTGATGGGAATGCTTTTGCTTCACTCTTTATTCTGGTTCTGCATCTTAGTCGAAAATGTTGGTGCCACTAAAATACCACACACCGGCCCAGGATCTGAGCCACATGTCCTGTCTTCCACCCCATAAGCAAGCCAGCAAAATGCTAATGAGGGTGTGCCATACTCACACCACATGGTCCTCTCCAAATGTCCTTATTAAATGGGACAGGCCATGCAGCATGAGAACAGACAGCAAGAAAAGTCTCTCCTAGGTTTTAACAAATGAAACAAGGCAGAAGTGAATTTTCATAAGCAACCACTTCTGGTCTTTAAAAAAATGCTTACCCCTCTCCCCCAAAATTTTCTTGAACAATTGCCCCCATTGGTAATCTGCTGTGATGCACAACAGTAACAACGACAATGAAGACAGGGCTTTCTTGCTGTCTACATGATCCAGCCAATCAGGGATCACATAGGTAGAGTGTTCATGATCCAGCCAATCAGGGATCACATAGGATGCTGTTGCATAGATGACTGGATTCAGGTGCATCACAACCAATGCCGCCTCACCTGGGGTAATGCTCCCTGCCCTCACTCCGAGTGGGAGAACATCTTACCACTCCATGCAGGACCCTGATGTTAACGTGGGGTGGGGTGGGGTGGAGTTGCAGCTCATTCTAAATCCAAGAAAATGACTTAAAGAATCACCCAACAAGGATGAGAATAAACACAAGCATGTATGAATATTTTTGGCCTTTCAGGGAACTTCAGTTCATATCTTGCCATCTTTCCAACAGCCTTGTAAGGTAGGCCAATCTTATGGCCCCTATGAAGTCTGTCTGATAAATTCATGGCAAAAGCATGATTGAACTGAGGAGACCTTGATTTTTAGCCCAGTCTCTTCTCACCTATACTAAATATTGTCATCAGTTGAATCAACTGATAAGCTGTCCTGAGAGTTTTGGCTGCTGGGCAGCATAGAAATTAAATTAAATTAATAAGAATAATATGCCATCATAATTATTCTCCATAATAAGCTGTGGAGAACTGAGAGCTGATGCTTCCATCTTCCATTATCAATTATTCTTGTTCGGTTACAGCCGGGATGCTGGATGGAGGGCTACTGACTACTCTCTGCTACTGACCTCTGATGTCTGTTGCATCCACAGAAGATGGACAAGTCATTAGAAGATGGAGAAACATTGCACAGCCCAGAGAGTCATGGTTTTTATTTGTTTATGTAGGATATTTCTAGCCCGTCCAATCACTTGCATTTCGGGGTGGCTCACAAATGTTCAAGGTTGCTTTGAACCTTGCAAACTGTTGCTCTCCCCTAGCCCCCATCGGACCATCGGAGAACATCGGCACAGCCTGCCTACATACCGGGAAGTGAAGCAGGAGTGGCTTTCACATAAGATGATGCCTTTCCACTGTCGTTAGGATAAGGTTCCCATGACTGACTTCTTACGTGCACAGACTTCTCACTCATTTCATGTGGGAGTTAATGGAAAGCAGCAAGAACAGCAAAGCACAGCCCCCCATTGGAGGATGGGGGCCTATTTGTCCTCTGGTGCATTCTGAAAAGAGGCAGATGCTGACCTTGCTGATCAAATCCCACTTCCCCCTTTGCAGAGAGCTTTCTCGGTTTGTGTGTTTGCCCCTCAGATCCTGTAGCTTGACTTTATTTTACACAAGCGTATGTAGACAGATAGACACCACAGTAAATGCCATTCCACAAACCATCTGTTCCTTTATGAGAGAAACCGTCTCCACCCAGAGACCCTAAAAGGCTTTGGTGGTGGGAGGAACTGAGCAGTGAGATTATGATAGGAGAATAAGAATGCGGCGAGGATTCTCATTTCCTTGGCAAAGATAGATCTGGGATATTGCCGTCTTCTCTGAAACTTCACATTACAAAGCTCATTCCATCATCCAGCACTTTTGAGAATTAAGAAAACGCACTTCAGAATGTGCCCAATTTAAATTTCAGTTGGAGGAACATCTGTTGTGTTGTCGCTGCTATGGTTGTCAGGCTATTGGGTTGCCCTGGCTCGGGGTTCCATTTTCTCAAATATTTCTTTTCTTAATCTCGGGAAGGATTTCACAATTGGATTGGCACCATCATGTTATCGGTCTTCCTTTCCCAGAGGCCAAATGCAGTTGTTGAGTGATCACATTCCAAGGGACAACGTGTCCAATGGGTGTTCAGTTGCCAAATGTACATTCCTTCTGGTTAACCGAGTTAAGAGAAATCACAATGAGGTGATGATGAATGCCAGTTGTAAAAGAGCAGAGTTGAAACAGCTTCATTTTTTCCTGGACAATTCAATTTGGGGTCCTGCCTGCCTTTGCAGACAAGTTAATTTAAAACGAAGAAGAAACAGCATTCTCTGGGCAGGTAGTTGATGAAACAGGAATGTAGTGACCACTCGGGTTTCTCTGTATCCTTTGTAATTCTGCCACCTCTTCTTGTCTTCCCTTTCACTCTCATTTTAAAACCTAGACTCCTGAAGAGCTGGAGGACGATTCCGACTTTGAGCAGGAAGATTATGATGTTCGCAGCCGGACGAGTGTTCAGACTGAAGACGATCAGCTTATAGCTGGGCAGAGTGCAAGGGTGAGTTTAAAATCCATGCAATGCATTAACACAGTTTCAAATTCCATTGCTGAAGGTGTGCTTTTGCAAGCTGATTTAGAGAATATAAATCTTCAAGTGACGGCAGGGAGCAGACCTTCCATTTGGATTGCCATGTATTGGTAATTATTTTTAACACTCGTGTTCAGCCTGCTTTGGAAGTTTATTGTAACAGAAAAGTTCCACTGAGCTGTATTGGGGTGCAGCACTTCAGATCTGGGCCCCAGTTTGGCCCTCCTGGGGTACCAGACTAAATCTTTGTTCCCCAAATGGTTTTGTGCTGTTTTATCTGTGTGCTAATAGATGTCTTTCCTAAATCTTGCTTACTGGTAATGTATGCTTTAGGCTCAAGTTTGCTGGTATTTATTTATTTAGAAATTTTGTATGCCATCCCATCGCTTATCGCCTTGGGACGGCTCACATAAATAAATAAACATAATACAAATACAATTAAAACCCAGATTAGATTTGGTATTTTGGCCTGCTCCATTCATTGCCTTTGGCCAGCCCAACACCACAGTGCAACTCCCAAGAACCTCTGCAAGTTGGAATTCAGTCTGGGACTGAAAAGGCCTCCGTGCCCCTGACTTCTGTGATGGTCATTTCACTCATGATCAGCGATTTACACCAGGAATAAAAAAAAGTCTGGCAACTCTATCAAGAGTCCTAGGAATCCCAACTTTCATATTAAAAGCAAGGGAGAAAGTTAACAGGTTTCTAGATCTCATGGTTGTTCAGAAAAGTGTACGGGGTATGGACGCTGGCTGAAGGTCAAATACACATTGAGCTGCATGTAGGTCGTTAGCATCAGGTCCTCCCCACTTTTAGCGACATGGAAATCAGCGCATGAATAGGAGCACTGTGGCAAGGGATGGAACACTCCGCTGGCTTGTTGTTCTTCACGGACAGCGAATCCCGTTTTTGTACCCTGGAGCTTTGGAACTTGGATGGGGCTTTCAATGAGTGGAGGCAGTGCTGCTTGCCAGACCTCTGACCTGCACCAGGGAGTTTGGACTCTTCTCTGTGCCCAGTAACCGGTGTCTGGACTTATATAGTTTAGGGCAAAAAGGTAAATAAGGAAAGACATGATAGAGATGTACAAAGTTATACATGGTGTGGAAAAACTGGAGAGGGAGAAGTTGAATTCTTCTCTCACATAATACTAGAACCTGTGAAGCTGAATGGCGGGAGATTCAGGACAGATAAAAAGAAGATCTTGCTCATGTATCACAAAGCCAACCGATGGAATTTGCTGCCACAGTTAGGAGTGTGCAACCAAGACAACTCAAGCTTACTTGAACTTTGTGACCATCTTTTCTTAGCACACGAAGTTCCAAGCTGACTGCCATGTTATTTCGAGTGTGCTCATGTCGTTCAATGCACTTTTGGGGGCCCATGAACTGCGATGCAGGATTAAAAATGTATAGGCTTCAGCAGCTGATTGTGTCTGAATCTTGGTTTGGTCCCAAAGGCGCAGAGGGGGTAAATCCTAGTAAAAATGAACTGAACTGAATTTTTCACCGGCTATCCGCGGATGCAGTGATAGCCGCAGATGTGGGCAGATTTACAGGCGGATTAGAGACCTTCTAAAAGGACAAGGCTGTCAATGGTTATATTTTGTAGTGAGATGTGGGGAAGAAATTTATTAAATCAATGACTGCTTACACACACACACACACAGTCACACACACTACCTCCATTATTGGCCATGTGCCTTTATTTTCCAGTAATTGAGGCAGAAGGACAGGTGGATGCTTTGCAGCGGAACTAGAGGGACCTTTGTCTGGTCTAGCACGCCTCTTCTCATGTTCTTAAAGGGTCTGGTTCTGCACATCTCTAGAATCCTATTGGTATTTTGACACCTGCGGTATGGTTGGAGAAGCAGCGCACCAACCCCACCATCCCACTCATCGCAACAGGCTGGCTGTTTGCACAGATAAGGCCAACAGCTGCTCGCTGAGTTGCATCCAGAGTGTCCTTGAGACTCACAAGGGCCGGGTGGGGTTTTCAATGCAGCGGTGAGTCCCACTGCCAGGACTGGGTTTCCAAGGTAGCGCAGCTGTAAGCCACAGTCTGGTCCACACAGTTGTCCCTGCCTTCTCTACCTTGCATTTTGCCAGAACTAGGTGATTTGCCTCAACTTTCCTCTTTGCTCCCTCTCTGAGTTTTGGAACTTGGATATTCACCATGGAACACCCAAGTAGGAGCAGGACATGCCCTTCTCATTCCCTCGCTACCTGATAAGGCTTGCACAGTGTAAAAAAGACAAATTGAATCGCCAAATGAGAGGACACCAATGTGCATAATATTTGCATGTGCCAGATGTAAAAAATATAAACAGTAACTGTATTTCAAATGGAAAAGCACTGCCTCTCCCCATGGACACATTGGTGAGCAGGAGCTTCTTGCTCAGCCCCCTGACCTAGTGCTCAGGGGCAACTCAGCACTCCTGTGACCCTTCTTTGAATGGACTGGCAGCCCACCAATTAAAGAATAGCTTCAAACATTGGACCGTCCTCTGGTAGCTCTACGAAAAAGAGGACTGCCCTCTCTAAAGGACACTTGGTCACCCTGTTAATGGACCATGAAGTAACATTCCCAACAGGAAGCTGCTATGCCATTTCCTAGAGGTGCCCAGAGTTTTTATTTACAGTTTCATTGGTACTTTTGATTGAGCAAGGGAGTCAATGAATTTTGTTGTTCAGAGAAGTTTGAAGAAGCTGCTTTGATTACTGAATTGTCATGCAGGGTGGAAAAGAGAGCTCACTTGCCCTCCATTCCGACACTCCTTGGCTGTGCTTCCTGGGCTCTTCTTTGTTCATTTCAACATCTTATTTTTATGAGAAGCGGGGTGGGGAAACAGCAGTAGTTCATCAGTATTCAACACCATTTCCAGTGCTGGAAAGTTGCAGTTGTTCCCAATGTTCTTGTTTACGGACAGCATTTGCACATTGAGCAAAATGCACATATTGTCCAGCGCCACGGAGACACATGAGTTTTTTTCTGACTTAGAATGCGGTCGATGGAAGAGAAGAGTAACAGTTGAAACTGCCCTGAAATTGCACCAACTCCCAGCTTAGGCAACGTTGCAATAGAATGCCAGGTTTGTTTGGAATGTGCCGCAGCTGTGCGCACTGGGTGTGCAGGAAATAATTATTTAAAAGACCCACTGAAGGCATATACTGTGTGCTGTACTCCACGAGGTTCTCCATTAGTCAGGGCTTCCAGTGTGCTAATTTGTCTTGGTGAATGGTTTTAAAGTGCTGCATCGTCTCTGCAAATCTAATTGCAACTGAAAGTAATTGTTACTGAATCAGGGCAACTTTCGTAGGATAATTGTTTCATGATAAACTGAAGATGCTGTCATGGGTGACCTTGACTTGTGCAAGGAGACTGCCAATTAGGCTGATGAGTGACCCCAGCAGTCAGAGGATGCTGGGAAAGTGGAGCTTGTGGTACCTGCAGGGTATTACCAGCCTTGGATTAATGGTTTACCTTTTGCTAAGTAGTCTGCAACGGCTGAGATAAGAAGCCAATGGAATTCTAGGCCAAAAATTGTGGAAATGCACTCTCCCGAAATAAGGATATATGGAACCGGAAGTACTCTTGCTTATGATGACCAAGCTTATTGTTTTGGGAGGAAATACATGGGGCCTTATGAGTTGGCCAAAAAGAGGAAATGCACCCCCCAAAAGAGGTCCTTTTTATTTGTGAAGTTATACGTACTGATCAAATATAGAGGCAATTGTTATAATTTCGATAAGGATAGTTCAAGAGCTCTGAGCCATGCTCACTCTGCCATCCAAGTGAAGTGGATGAGCAGCTTCAAGGACCAGGTTTTCCTTCTCATGGTTCTAGATTTAGTCAGGATATGGGCAGGTCAGCCCATAGAAGATGGAAGGCTATCCTTGGTCAAACCCCCAAATGCCTCCTACAAAACATGCCTTCATGGCAGGACTGAGGGCCTTCCATGCAGCCTACCTCAGGTCATGGCTGTACTGATCGGCCAAAGACTCCATACAACTGTGTAGACTCAGACAAGTTACTGTCTGAATTCTATTTCACACATAGGGAATGGAATTAGGAAACAGTAACTTGTGGAGGTTCACACAAAAATGGTGTGTCTAATGCTAGGCTTCTGCCCCAGTTCAGGAAATCCTCAGGGCTTTGGTAATCATTCTATTTCCTATTTTTCATTCCAAATTGTCCAGCTCATAGCACATTGGAACAACTAATTCAGGGTTTGACTGGTACACTAAGTAGAAGTGGATACCGAATAGACCCAACATGTCATTAAAATCTTGTAGCTGCAGTGGTTGTCATTAGGTGGATCAAAATGTCAAAGATGATTTCGTTTCTATACTACGCAGCAGCTGACGTTCTCTAAGCAAGTCACAACAATTCATTAAATCACAGACTACAAATACAATAAAAACATTTTTTTTTCTGAACGCACAACATTTTTAAAAAGTGAACAACTAAAACCATTTTAGTCTAAACTAGACCTGCTCAAAAGAGCTGACATAAATACCACATAAATGTCCTTAAATTCCATCAAATGCCTGGGTGAAGAGGGCAATTTTAACCTGGTGCTGAAAATATGACAGAGTTAATTTGTCACATCAGGAAGCCACCACACAGAAGACCCTCTTCCTCTTTACCATCCAAGCTTCCTTTGGAGGTGGATCTTGGAGGCTTCAGAGGAGCCATGCCCCCTGGGCAGGCTAGCACTGCTCCTAACAGGACTAGCAGCTACCTCCCAAACTTCCTGGGGTATAAGAAGGGAATCCCCATGTGTACTGGCGTATATGTGCAGAGCTTCTTCAGATGACGGGGACCTGTGGCCTGGCCAGAGTATCTCTCCATGGGAATGGACAAGCACCCCCCAGCACCTCCTATATGTGTTATTGCAATGCATGCTGGGCCATCAGAAACACCCTAGCAATACATATAAGATCGGGCTACGCTTTCCTCCAAGCTTCATCAGGCCAATGCCCTCAGCCACTGAGAATCAAGCTTGCTTGCATCTGCGTAGCTCCCTCCTCTCTCATTTTGCTCACATCCCTCGGCCCCTTCCAACCCTACTATGCTATGACTCTATGAATGACAAACTGCTTGGAAATGGCACTTATTCCCAGCCCTGAGTCCGTCAACAATTTCAGCAAAGCCTTTTCTCACGCAGAGCTTTCCTTCTTCCTTTTTTTCCCACATGCCATTACCAACTGGAATGGCATATCCCCTGATAAGAGCATTAAGGCTACTTAGAGTAGTCCATCTTGATCTCCAACTGCCAGTCAAGGGTTTGGTGCATGCAGTAGTGTCCCTGGAGCCACTGCCAGCACCCACCCGCCATGTTTGTGCCAAGAAAAGCCGAATATTGAAATGTGTATGCATGAAGAATATTTGCATCCATTTTGCAATTTTCTGTAGCCAAATTGTCTCCTGCTGCTTAGTCACAAGTGGCGCAGTGGTTTGAACCGCTGTGCTGCTGGGCTGGTAGATCGAAAGGTCACCGGTTCGAATCTGCACAACAGGGTGAGTTCCCGTTGCTCCGTCCCAGCTCCTGCCAGCCTTGCAGTTCGAAAGCCTGCAAATGCAAGTAGAGGAAAAGATGCCACTTCAGTGGGTTCCGTGCACCTCGGTGTCTAGTCATGCTGGCCACATGACCACGGAGACTGTCTGCGGACAAATGCTGGCTCCCTCGGCTAGGAAATGGAGATGAGCACTGCCCCCTAGAGCCAGACAAGACTGGACTTAGTATCAGTATCTGGCCACAAAATTTCGTTGCCAATGCAATGTTGGGGAATGGAAGAGACCCTTGCACCACTTCTCAGAAGCTGTTAGCATTTTAATGACCACAAATCCATCCTCGGTTAAAAATAAATACATTTGAATATGCAGGCCTCTTTTAAAAATGCATTGGGTCAAGGTTAGGGTGTTATAACCATGATGTGAATAAGACTATATATCAGTAACATATATGCACAGATTAATACATGCATTCTTGGAAGTACAGATGAGCGTTAGATGCATAAAATGGGCCAGGGATTTTCTTTTAGATGTGAAGGAAAGAGAAATCACTTTACTTGCCTTTGTGTATATGGAGGTAAGGAAGCTTTTTTCCACATTAACATTTCAGACTGCTGAGCTACATTGATAAGACCTAATTAAAACACAGGCATTGAATTCTAATTTGATTAACTTGCACATTTCCCCATTTTTCTGATCTCCTGTTTCTTGATAACCTTTTTTTAATTCCGGTTTTGGAAAAGGTCAATTATGAATTTTTTAAACGCCAAGAGCATTTTAAGAGTATGTACAGGGAGGGTGCAGCTGATTGGAAGTGACATAAACAAGAAAAATATAATGATACTTAAATATGTGTCACACCCCATTAAATGTGCCACACGGCTTGGCGGAACCCCGGAGCCAAAGAGTATCACAGCCTAGAAATCATTGTTGGAAGTGCCAGTTTGATCATCACAAGTAATTACTG
Source organism: Varanus komodoensis (assembly GCF_004798865.1). Taxonomy (NCBI): domain Eukaryota; kingdom Metazoa; phylum Chordata; class Lepidosauria; order Squamata; family Varanidae; genus Varanus; species Varanus komodoensis. Next base: position 5,967,542 of record NW_025335568.1, read on the forward strand.
TAATTTTTCTATTCCTTGTTCCAACTTTGTTGCCGGTTTCATGAAAATGTTGAAGTAAACTAGAATTTATTCCAAATTCAAATCAAACCTGAACTTTCCCTTGAAGGAAAAATAACAAAACTGAGGCTATCATACTCTGGACATATCATGAAAAGGCAAGACTCACTGGAGAAGATAATCCTGATAGGGAAAGCTGGAGACAGAAGAAGAAAAATAAGACTAAATCTGAGGTGGATCCACTCCACAGGAGTCACAGCCTTGAACTTGCTCGGTGATGGGGTCTTTTTTGACACTTCTTGTAGTATAAATGTAGTATATGGTGTAAGAGTCATTTAATACCAGGCCAATAGTATTTGCCGAGACAACAGGTTTTCCTTGATAGTTCAAAGATCTTCAGGGCACCCAGATCTGTCTTCCCAAACATGTCTGCCGGTTCTTGGTTTCTTGCCATCTTAATTTCTTCTTGACTTGCACTGTGGAACCACTGCTCAAGCTTATGCCATACCTTCAATTTGGCTGGTCCTTCTTCAGGAGTAAAGATGAGTAATGAAGAACTGCCTGTGGTTTACTTGGTCTCAGTGGAAATTGGGTATTGCACCTCAAGGAGTCCGCACACTAAATTTGCTCCAGTAAGATACCCCTCTTCATCACCCACCCAGCCAGCTTCTTCTAAGGCAACACATGAACTTTCCTTTTTGGCCCATTCTCCTCTGGAGGTCTGACATACTCCTCTCGGCTGTTCACAAGATCAATCCCAGACATGGTATCCTAGAACTGTATAATTGCTAAAACAATTACTGAAAGAATTCTCTAAGGAAAACCCCATCTGTATTGAGAAACTTCTGAAGATGCTTTGAAGTTGCATTCCCATCAGAGCAGAGCCAGCTGTGATGGGCAGTGCGTGTTCCCCCTCACCCTAGGAGTTCTGATCACCTTTGTGGGTTGGCCTCAGCCTGTGAAGGGCACATGGTGGGGATGTTTAACCCTTTCATTGCTATCGCTACATCCTCTGGTATAAGTTCCATAGTTTAACCATAGTTGTATGGAGAAGTAATTTCTGAGCTGATAAGTGGCCATCAAGGGAAGATCTGATCCTGCATCTCCACTTCTCTGCTGATTGTTTGCTCAGGCTGAAGGCCTCCAACCACAGTTGCATTGCAGGATTAAAGAAAGCTTTCAGGAGAAAATGGAACAACCAGCACTGTGAGTTGGATTCTGTGGGTATCTACACGGACATATTAATACTGCAGAGCTGACCATTCATATTTCTTTCTGTATGGAAATACACTGATGGAAATTTTGGTGCTTGTAGTTATATCTAGATATTTCTCTAGTACACCTGATATCTCAAACTCGGAAGGTGAAACTTATCAGTTGCAGGATATCTGAAACCGTTGATTTATCCTTGAAATATTATGAATTGCAGGGAGAAATGTTTTCACAATCTCTGCTCTCCACCTTGCAAGATTCAGCTCTTATGAACTATTTTTCCAGTCATGTGGATGTGGTGGGAAGATCATTGGCAGCACCTGCTCTTGACAGGAGCTAATCTGAAAATGAAAACAAAAGCAAGTGTTGTATGTGTTTGTTTTAATCCAGGCTATAATGGCTCAGCTTCCCCAGGAGGAGAAAGCTAAAATAGCAGAACAAGTGGAAATATTCCACCAGGAAAAGAGCAAACTGGATGCAGAAGTGGCCAAGTGGGATGACAGTGGCAATGATATCATAGTCCTGGCCAAGCAAATGTGCATGATCATGATGGAGATGACAGACTTCACGAGGTACGTATGTGTCCTGCTTCGCTTGCTAGGGCAGCGGTTGCTGGATGAGGAGGCCGTAGGAGCAGCAGAACTGGTTCTGGGTTGAAACAGTCAGGCCACATACTGGGATGGTGGTAGGATTCATTCTCATGTACAGCTAGACGTGTTTTGTGCAGGTGTAAGAAAAACCATGCAGTGGAGAAGAGAAGGTTGAGGGTGGTTGGGGAAACGAATGTTGCAATGGTTGGGAATATGAGCAATGGAACCAGTGGCTTAGGAGGAGTGAGCTGGACTTGATGACCTTACTGGATCCCTTCAACTCATTCATCTTGTGATGCCGAACTCTATTATTCTGTGAATAGTAACAAAATAACAAAAATGATCCAGGGTTTGCAAACACTGCCCTGTGAGGAAAGACTGAGAGAACTGGGCATTTTCAGCCTTGAGAAGAGAAGACTGAGGGAGGACATGAGATCCCTGTATAAGTGCCTCAAAGGCTGTCACAAAGCGGAAGGTCGAGATCTCTTTTTGGTGATGCCAGAGTGCAGCACACGGAATAATCAGAAGGAAGGACTCCCTGGAGAAGAGCCTAATTCTGGGAACAATAGATGGCAAAAGAAGAAGGGGAGGGCAGAGGATGAGGTGGCTGGATGGAGTCACTGAAGCAGTTGGTGTGAGCTTGAGTGGACTCCGGGGGCTGGTGGAGGACAGGAAGGCCTGGAGGAATGTTGTCCATGGGGTCGCGATGGGTCGGATGTGACTTCGCGACTAACAACAACAACAACATCAGGAAAAGTTTCCTGGCAGATCAGTATGACAGTGGTACCAGCTGCTTGGAGAGGTGGTGGGCTCTCCCACACTAGAGACATTCAAAAAGAAACTGAACAGCCATCTGAGTGGGATGGTATAATGTGGTTTCCTGCAACACATTGGCCCCTTCCAACTCTAGTATTCTATGATTCTATGGTCTTTCTATTGTTTTTAATAGTGAGATTTTGGGAGGGGCTCACCAGAATTGGGAGGTGCTTTGGGAATGAGGGTAGCCAGATTCTTGTGCAGTTGAAAACAATGCTTAGAATAAACCTGGAAGGGCATTTCAGGGAGGAGATGATGGAATGCGATTTAGGAGAGGTAGGAGAGGACTCACAGCTTTCCCATCCTGGAAGGAGCTGCCAGCACTTGCTCTCCTGACCTGGTCCAGCAGGTAAGCTTTTCCCCACTTGGTGTGCTGTGTATATTGGTACAAGCAGAATCCAGGTGAGTCACTTGCTCAGAAAGGGCTCTGCTTCCCACCTTCAAATGCTTTGAGCCCCATCAGAAAAAAGCCATTGTCAATGCCACTCTAGTATGGTCTGGCAGCACATGACACAGCCATCTTGCTGAAGCTCTTCAGATCTTGGTGGAGGACCACAAGGGAACCCTATGCACTGTTTCATAATGGGAAGAAGGCAGGAAAGAAATGTACTAAAATATACTGGATATGCAAGTTTTCCACAACCCGGTGCCCTCTAAACACATTGTATTACAATTTCCATTATTCTCAGCCAGCCCAGCAGTTGACCATGCTGGCTGGAAGGCAAGGGAACTGCAGTCCAACACACCTGGAAGGAATCAGATCCAGGAAGGCTGCTTTGGGGAAAATCAGGCAAGGAAAGCATGAGGCCTCCCCTGTCTATGAAGGAGTTACCAGCCCCAGTGTGCCATTCGGGGCACTGAGGCAGGGGCAGCTGGATAGTGCTGTGGGGAAGACTGTGTGTGAGTACAATCAAGACCAGAAGGCTTCTTCTGGGTTGTGCCACCTGTCCCAAACTTGCTAGCAGAATCCAGGCAGGACTGCTTCCCCACAGTTTCAGCCCTACTCTACAGCTCTTCTTCCAGACATCATAGCTTTGTGTTTGGATGAAGAGTCACGCGAGCTGCAAGCTGCAAAATGAAGTGGTACATTTCCCAGATACAGCCCAATCATGTTGGATAAAAACAGATCTTTCTTTTAGCTGGATGTGTAAATAAAATTCAGGTAGTCTCCCTTAAAGCACAGACAACATGCTCAGTAACCTTGCTAAAGGTGTGAGAAAGTGAGCACTCTTGGGAATGAACTCTCTTGTTTTTCTGGCACGGAAAATGGCAGGGTCGGGGGAAAATGGCATAGCATAGCCTGACCATGAAAGAAAAGCTTTTCCTGCTAGTCAAAGGTGCTAGTTATGCAATTTATGCATGGTTAGACATTTTGAGTCCTCTAACAACCAGAAAGCTCCAGCCAACCATGCTGGCTGGGGAATTCTGGGAAATGTAGGACCTGCTCTGGCTAAACATGCACGGGATTGGCCTTAACTTCCAATTCCACATGATCATTACTGAAGAGCCCCTTCCGTAAACATTGTAATAGCAATTATCACTTAAATGAGCTCCCAAGGGGTGTGGGCCATTGTTTTACCTGGCTGATAACAGTCTTCTGGGAATTATGATGTGGTTTGAAAAGTAATCTCAAAAAATGGAGCTGGAAATACAAGACTTCTCCCATATCATAGTCTTGAATATCTACATAGGTGATGGGACAGCCAACCTTACTTCCTGCTTCTTCTGCCCCCCTCTGAACCCTGTTTGCCTATTTTTACATTTGATCTGGCAGCTTTTTCAGTAAGCACCACTTGGGGAATAACTACAGGGTGTGCTTGGGAAAAAAAGTTTCGCATTCCAGCAGAGATGGGCACTTAATGAGCACTTAAAAATGCACATTCTATTAAATGAGGTTCATGAGCTTGGAGGCAAAATCAAAGAAAAGTGCTGGCAAAGCATTTCGGAGCATATGTGAAAATCCAAAAGGCCTTTTTTCCACCTTCCTTCCTCCAAATTGTTAACTATGCAATAATAAGTTATTAATGGTGACGTTGATTCTTGTTGGGAAAGCAGTCGTGCTCTAGCTCTTAAAGGAGAAAAGGGAAAACTCAGCTCAGAGTAGAAGGGAGCTGCCCTTCTTTAGAACGAAAGACGTCCAGCAGAGAGTGATAGGACTTCTTCCATCCAAGCATGCATGCGATGCTGCCCTGAAATGTTTTATTCCTATGATTTTATTAGACGGCACCTTAATTACCTTGTGCTTTCCAGGGGGAAGGGACCGTTAAAAAATACGTCCGATGTCATTAATGCTGCTAAGAAGATTGCAGAAGCTGGTTCAAGAATGGACAAATTAGCCCGTGCCGTGGCTGATCAGGTAATTGTATACAGACTCTTGAAAGGGATATGACCAGCAGAGCCAATTCCCAGAAGTCCTTGCAGCCCAGCCTGGTGCCGCCCCATAATTGCCAGTCGGCACGGCCATTGCAATGGACCAGGCTGAGGAACACAGGCTCCTGTCATACATCTGAGGTTGTATCCTTCATGTAGAGAAAAGGTAGGCAACATGTGGTTGCACTTGTCTTCCAGTTATTTTCAGTAACAGAATGAATGGGATTTGCCACTGAACTACTCAAAGAGAGAGATCCACCTTTTTTTCTTTTCTTTTGCGAAAATCTATTATTCACATATATTTATGGGGCCTTCAACAGTGAGCATCACCCAGTTTAAAGACATCAAATTAGCCCAAACCATCCCCAGTTGAGGCTCCCTTAACCATTGGTCCTCCTAGTTTTCAAAGCATATTGTTGTGAAGAAAAGACTGAGAGGGTTTCTGCAGCAGTGGAAACTCGGATCTTTCAAGTCTCCCTGTAAAGCACCCAATAACATCGCCAATGCTTCTTGGTTAACCACAGAACCAGTGTGGCACAGTGGTTAGGGTGCTGGGAGATCTGGGTTCTGCTCCCTATTTGGGCAAGAAGCTCAGTGGGTGACTTTGGGCCAGTCCCAAACTCTCAACTTAACCTACCTCGCAAGATCGTTATTGTTGATAGGAGGATAGAACAGAGAGGAGACTGACCTTACCAGCAAGCTTGAGCTCCTTGCAAGAAAAGGATATGTGGGGTTGTGTTCAACAACACAACAATTCTCAAAGAGGCAGTCTCTACCACTGGTGCGAGCCCTCCGTACCAGCTCTCGGTGCCACTGCTTCCCCCTTTCAGGGCAATCTGTGCCATCACAGTGGCTTGGGGCAGCCACAAAAGAAGAGGGCATGCATCCCGCAAAAGGGGAAGGACAAAAGGGTGTCACTCGTTTGCACAACACCTACCTCGCTTATATGGAAAGGGAGCCATTTAAAGTATCACTTACGATGTCAATGGAGATAGCGAACATCTGCTCTGATGGGCATGGAGGCCAGTGACCCCAATGGCAGCAGGGCTCCTTCCCCATCAGGGCTTTGATTTTGAACTTTACAGAAACTATCCCTGAGTTTATAGGCTGAGCCTATTTAAGGACTGAGTTCAGCACCATGGAGAGGTCCTACGGAGGAGTCTTGCTGTTGTAAGAAGTCACTGGCTGCCACTAATACAAGGGAAGCTGGACAGGTGACCTGGATGCCTACTCAGGTGGCTGTCCAGGTGCTGCTGATGGGCAGTTCCAGACCTGGCAGCACTTCCTTTGCGGGGCTTTTAATTGGCAAGCTGGACTTAGGCAGATCATCCCTTTGTGTGAAGGGCTTTCCTCAGACAGCTCTTCATTTGCAAGACTGCCCCTGTAAAGTGGGACACCAAGCTCCCCTAAAAGTGAGGAGGCATCAAGGAAATGCTTTTGGGGAGCTCCCAGGTGCCCGAATATTGGGAAATTTCAACGGGCTTTGCTGGGGGTTAACCGAACTTACCCAAGACAAAGCTGACCAAGTGCAGAAAATTTGAGCCAATTTCAACTCCATCCATGCGATGCTTACCTGTCACTACTCACAAATATTATGGGCTACCAGAAGCACAATTGTATTTATTTATTTTAATCAGCAAAACTTATTTGCACTTCTTTAGAGTCTCAGACATGGAAGTTTGGGATTTTATGGAAGTTTTGAGTCCGCCATGTAATGTAAACTTTTTATGGACCATTGCATTTTTAATTACTATTCTAAGGAGAGGGAGATTATACATTTTAATTTGCCACAAAGTACTTCTGCTGAAACTCTTTGTCAGCTCTCCAGGGAATTTCTTTTAAAGTTTCTTTCAGACACAACCCTCCTCCCCCGAGCCAAATAAATATGACTGTGTTAAATGGCCAATAAATGGGGAAATGCCACTTTGGGATTAACACTTAAAAGATGTGACAACTGTTGGTCAGTGAGAGAGAGAGAGAGAGAGAGAGAGAGAGAGAGAGAGAGAGAGAGAGAGAGAGAGAGCGCTTTCATGGTATTCTCATGTACCTAGTAAAAGAAATTAGACTTAACTACCCCAGAGAATTGTCAGAGGATTGGCTTTATTGATTTAGGAGAAAGCAAAGTAAGCACAGTAATTGTTAGGGCAACAGCCTGTATATTCACATCCCTTCCAGGGCTTTATTTGCACCTGATCTCTGCTTCTCCTTCCTGCCAAGTTCCAGGATTCTCCAGGGCTCCCCAAACCTTTCCTCATCTTTGGAATTCTAGCCTAGAGCTGCAGCCAAGAACAGGGCACCTCTAAGGGAAGGGCTGTAGCTCACCGGCAGAGAAGATAGTTTGGTGCAGAATGTGATTTGGTGAACAAGCAATGCCTGAGGTTGCTAGGATTCTAGAACAGGGTTTGGAAGACAGATTAACTGATATTTAAATGATTTTGAGTGTAATCATTTATTTTTTTAATACCCCAACTTAGTTGGCTGACAGTTTTTTGGGGGCTGAGTCAACCCCCTCCCCGCAAAAACCCTCCACTACTTTTGGGAATGGGGCTTGCTAGCCAGACTTCCTGTTACTGATTTAATGGAAGCAGGATCCTTGCGGCAGAAGTATTCATGGTAACGCTGCACGTTGTTCTTATGACGCTGTTGGTTACAGAGGTGCTTCCCCTTTTCTGCTTATGCAGTGGTTGTTGGCCTGGCCCTCCCCTTTGCAGCAGTCACATAAATCACAGCTCAAGTTGCTGCCATTATTAGAAAACCTTCCCAGCACTGACCGAGCTTGACCAAATTAGATTTTCCCTCCGCCTCTTTGATCCGTGTGATGTGTCAGAAGACTGCCACAGGTGGTGTTCCACTAGTGGAGTAAAATTGTTCTTTGCCGGTCGCAATGTGACCAAACGGCTCCATTTCATCCTTATTAATGGTTTACGAGCCGGAAAGCCTCTCCCTCCAATGTGGTCCTTCTTGTGCCATAAAGAACGGGCATTATGCATCAGTAGAACCCGATGTTTAGTGGAAACTGAGCCATGTCCCAAGGAAATGGATGAAGAAATGACTCTGTCTGTTTTACAGCTCATCAGGTAAGTGACAAACAGTGCTGGTGGAAGTCTTTTTTATCTGCTGAGCCTTTTGTACTTGAATCCTCACATTCTTGGGCTGTGAGAAAGAACAGACCTTTGTGACGTTAGTAGCCAAAGGATCCAGCGAAACAAGTGCTTCCAAGGTGGTTCCCACAACCTGCTCATCCTTCCTTGGATGTTAAATGAGGGGTAAGCAAGACAAAGCAATGAACTCAAAGTGTGTGTCTGATCTCTCCTTTTTATTCACAGTGCCCTGATTCAGCCTGCAAGCAGGACCTGTTAGCGTACCTTCAGCGTATTGCACTGTACTGCCACCAGCTTAATATCTGTAGCAAGGTGAAGGCAGAAGTCCAGAACTTGGGAGGAGAACTTATTGTCTCAGGGGTAAGCCAGCTCCTGCATTTTGCTGTGTAACTGTACTGCTGATTAGATCAATAAATGGCTTGGGGTGGCTCTATTCTGAAGATGCAACCTATGCAGCTAGTCACATGCAAGGTTCTTGCCCTTGGAAAGATACATCGCCACTGTTATTCTCGGCCTTAATGCCCTGACCATCTGGCAGTCATTAGCAGGGGCCCTCCTTAATGTCTTTGAATGCCAAGAAATATGATTTGGGAATCAAGAGAGGATCAAAGAATGCCAGTGTCTTAACTGACCAAGGATCAGTGTGACTTCCAGTAAAGACCCAATGAAAGCTGTCTCTCCATCCCCCAAAGCTGCTCACTTAGTTTTGCAATTGGTTGACCTCATGATTCTGCTGGTTATCCCTTTACCTATAACCCCTCAGCGGTCCCTTGTAGAACAGGGTGATTTTGCCCAACTCTTGGAAGCCCCAGCCAGTCCACCCTTATTAACTCAGGAGTTTGGCTGGATGGCTGGCTGGATGGACGGGCAGCTGAGCTCCTTATGAAGCCACTTCCATTTTTATTTCCTTTTTTGTTTATTTATCATTTTATGCCACCCAACAGCCAAGGCTCCCTGGGTGGTCAGCAAAAGTTAAACTTAGACATTAAAAAGACAGGGAGACGCACCAGTTTAAACGAATAAGACCCCAATAGCGATTGCAGAGCATTGGCTGAAGACTTCCTGGTCCTGGTCCATACCTGGCTTCAGGGTGCCACGTGACAAGAGTCCTGTACAATTAATCCAGCCTTATCAGAAGCAGAGTGCCTTACACCTCTCTAAAAGCACAGGGGACACCCCAAGCCCTCTCTTGGGCTGCATGGTGCGGCTGAGACTAGAGGACTTGCATGTCCTGTCTTAGGGCCCTTCTAGACTGAATGTCAGCCATGCTGAACCAGGATCAGAGGTGCATGGCTTCCTTTTGTGCAGCCCAGTAATTCTCCTCCTCTAAACTGCTCCTTGTGAAGGGCCCATTTCTTGCAGAGGTAAAGAGGGCAATGGCCTTCACACTGGCCCAGTGAGTATGGCACCAAGCACACACCTACCCTTAATCACAGTTACATTAAAAAACAACTTTGGAAATTTCACCAGGCATGCTCCTTGAAGATGCATTTGTTTGCTTCCAAAAGTAGTTTGTTGCCAAGATACAGAATTTACATCAAGGCAACCTTCAGCAACTTGGGGCCCTCCAAATGTCTGGACTACAACTCCTGTTATCCTTGACTGTGCAGGCTGGGGCTAATGGCTGCTATGGTCCAACATATCTGAGGGTACCAAGTTGGAGAAGGCTGGTGTAATCTTTCTGGAGCAGTTCCCAACAGCCCAACCTCTATAAAAGCCACAACTGTGTGATCCTTTGAGCTATGTGAGAAGCACTTTTCCGAGGAGCATTCCCATATGGCTGCTACACTATCCAAATGATGCAGCTTTGAAAGCATGAGCCACTCCAAGCAATAGGATGCACGCTATCCATTTGTCAGCATTTCCCCATAACATAATTCCCATTCCCATTATTTTGTCATACTTCACCTTAGGGTTGAGCTACTGAGGACAGGATGAAGGTCGATTAGTGGCGTCACCAAGAGCAGGACATGGATTTAGCCCCATCTCAGCAGGCCATTGAGTGCTCCTTCTTTCTTTCTCCCGTATATATGAATGGTTCCTGGGGGTAACAGTAAAGCACCAAAACAAGCATGGCAATGCCATGGAGGCAAAGCCCGACACCCGGGGGGTTGGTTCTCACTGACACTGGTCCCACAGATGTGCACGTTTCCATTCACACCATCCCAAGAACAAGCAATTGGCCCCGATATCCTAATAGCTGGGTTTGCAAGTCAGAATAAAGAATATCTTAATTTTTCGGCTAGCTTGTTATTTAGAGCTAGTTGTGGTGGAAACCTCACAACGGCAGTCGTGGCTGCAGAAACGGTGCTTTCCTACCTCTCCTCCACGCAGACGCTGTCTCTAGACACACACGCCGAGTGCTGCAATTTTAAGGTCTTGATGTTCCTACCGTTGTGGGTGCATCCCACCTTCCTTCTCTTTCTCTCTCACGTAACAGGCTTCGATCTTTCTCCTTGAACTTGCTCGCCTCCTGGGAGCTGCCTCTCATCCTCATTAATTGTTATCACATCCACCCGCCTCTTACCAGTTTCTCCAATCAGCACGTGCATCGGCTTGGCTGCTGTGCTTTTCTTTTCGTTGCTGTCTTTGCTCTTGTTATCGCCCACAGAAGCTGGTGCCAGGCTGCAGCTCCAACGGCTTGCATTCGTTGTTGTTGGCATCCCATCGCACGCTGTGAAATTGAAGCAGCCAAACTGCTTAACTTCTTCATTCCCAGTTTGGCAGTCTTGAGCATCTGTTGCTTCGAACTTCCATCACCACTGTCTTTATCATTTTCTTTCCTCATTCAGCCATAATCCCAATTAATGCGAGTGCCGTCCTTGTGGATAATTACTTTGGGCACTGCCGTTAGCGATGTGTGTTGGAAGCCAAAAGCCAGAGCGATCCCTGGTGTGACCTTTCTTTCCCATGTGAAATTTGTGCAAGCGGATTTGCCTGCTTTTTGTCTTTTGGGGAATATTGTTTCATACATATGTGTGTATATATATAATATATATATATATATATATATATATATATATATATATATATATATATATGGGGTACTGTATGCGCCAAGACTATCCAGAGGTCTGGATTCCAATTTCACTCCATCTGTAACCGCCCTGCCCACTTCCTGCTTCCATCTTGTTCTTCATTCTCTCTTGGATAGCCAGTTGCAAATAAACCACCTTTTATTTGCATTAAATGGAATATATGTCTATATATACATCATTGCTCCAACACAGGGCATACAGTATGCTGTTTATTGCCTCCCCAAGAGGACAGATGGCCAGAAAAGCCAATTTATGTTCTGACATTTGTGGCCCACCTTGGGTTCAGGTAGGATGCCCCCACCTTACAGGTATTTGATCTCCAAAGAAGATAATGTGCATGCATTGTCACCCAGTGATGTTTGCGCTGAACCGATCTCCAAGTTACTTGCTATTTGCAATGTCTTTGAGGCTAGAAAACGATAGAAATGCTTTTGGTGTCTGGTGCAAAGCCATATATTTTTCTGGCATCTCTTTTTATCCTTTAGGATCTTCGTTAAGGATGCGCTACGGGTGAGATGGGAATCTAACCTCTCCTGGAATGTTTCTTCTCATTAAACAGAAAATAATATAAGCAAAACTTGCATTGATATGCAGATCGGGAAGTTGTAATGGTTCAAACCAGTGAAAGCTTCAGGGGGCTTTTGCAGGGAAGGCACTTGTAATTGAGGCCACGTCCATACATGCTCTTTGCTAGAGATAGAACATATTGGGGGGGGGGGACTGGGGTCTGTCCTGTCTTCGACATCCCCATGTTCAAAAGGATTGCCTGCATACCCACCCAAGCACTCAAATGTTGGCCTGTGTGCGATGCAATCCCCTAGAACACGAGAACCCCTGGTTGCACATGTCGGGGCCTGCCCATAAATGTGTGTGTGGTTGCGTCTAGGCTCTGCCTAGATGGACACCTGAACACCTTGAAGGCTGACCAGCACAGTGGTTCCCGGCATGGGCCATATGGTCCCCCATGGGACCGCGGCCTGTTTCTAGGGGGCACAGTGCCGATGGCAAAGTACCTTTTTCCAGCTAACAGTGAGGAGGGTCATGAAGGCAAATGATGCTCAGAAGGGGGCCATCAGCAAAGACTCAACCTCACTCCCCCACCTCAATTTATGTCCAAATTAACTTCTGAGAAATGGTCACAGTGATGCCACCCAGTTCAGGAAACCTTAATAAATGGACAGTATGGGTTTTTCTTGTTTAAGGTCTGCATGCATTTTTATGTTCAGAAATTTAGTGTTCAGAAGAAAAGTTCAGAAGAAAAATTTTATGTTCAGAAATTTAGTGTTCAGAAGAAAAGTGCTGATTCTTTTGCTTTTAGGCAATGCATGTACATATTGCAGCAAATTCTTCCTTCGAAAAGTCATTCCCTGCTTTGCCTCTTCTAAGATAGGACCTGCCAGCTGTGGGGTTTCAGTTTTGGCTTTGGTTTGAAGGAAGCTCTGATGACTTCAGTAAACTTGCAGACCAGGGCTGTGAAGATCAGGCTGGAATCTGTCTCTCATGTGCACCTAAGACTTTTTTCTCTATGCTCAGTCCTGGCCAGAAAGTGAGCCAAGCCAAGATCGAGTCTGGGAACGCTTGGGGACACCGGCAGAGCCCTTCATTGTGCAAAATGCACAACGCTTGCAAGTCAGGCATGCAAAAGCAGAAGTCCACTTATACAGTGGACACATGAGCAGGGTTCTCACAAGCCAACCTCACTTGGACTAGCTTCCTGCTTGACACCCATGCGACCACCTTTTGCAAGGTGCTCGAGGGCAAAGCATGCCATTATGTGGGGAGCCAAGCTGCGGCAATCCTATGGATTCCCCCCCGTCCCAACCTGGATTCCTCATACGCTGCTAACACAGACCTAATTTGGCATTATGTGAGCAAGCTTGGGGTGGTTAGAGATGACAGATCCTTAATGTGATACTGGAGTGAAAGAGTTGGGTGTCTACAAGTTGGTCTTGCTCTAGGAAGGCATAGAAGGAGTAGGAAAGCACACGGAAAAGCATTGTGAGCTCTCGGAGACATATGGCTTGACTGGGTGAGCCCTACTTATTATTTGGGGTGGTGCTGCAATGGATCCTCAGTCTTATGAGAAAGTTCTAGCTCTGGTAGGTAGAACTTCATCTATCTATAGATGTTGTATCTCTGGTAGCTCTCTATGGACCTTGAGGTTTAGGTTGTAAGGTTTGGCGTTATAAAGCAGGTGTGGATGAACATCTCCTGCAGTGTCTGAGCTCGTGGAATGGCAAAATGCCTGTTGACCCCAGTATGGATTTGCCCATGGGCCTTCAAGGTTGCCCATTGTACAAGGTCAGTGGGAAAGGTCCTTTCTCATTAAAGCCCCATCTTCACTCTGGATAGTGTAGCCAGTGGGCACATCAGGGTATGGAGACGGCAGGGAAGGCTGTGAGACAAAGAATAAATTGCTAAGAACATCCTCTTTTAGCTGAAGAGGATCAGATTCCCCCAAGAAATTGGTGAAATGGGGAAATAATGCATCCATTTTAATAGAGAAATAGAAGAAATTGGCATTTGGCTTGGCTTGGCTCTGTTTGGTTCAGCTGGTTTTGAGGTCTCTGAGGGACTGATCCAATTAATCATACTATTAAAGTTAGGAGTTAATATTGAAGAAAGTGTGCCAAGTTTGGGAAACAATGTGTTTTTAATTTCAAAGAAATGTACCAATCCTTTTAAGAAATGCAGTTGGCACATTATCCTAAACATGTTTAATGAGTGATAACAAAACTCCCACCTTCTCTTTCGGAGTGATACTTGGTATATTTCAATTGTACTCCAAGTCTGTGTTTCATTGATCACATACAATGGTGTAATTATGTTTACTTAACTGAGATACCTGTGTCAATCATGTCCTTTTGGATACAGTTGTCAAAACATGTTGCACTGGAATATTTTAAATTTCACTGGGACTTTTAAGGAAATACAAATGGTGCTTTGTTCTTAAGGGCAAAACAAAATTGCTTGTGTGTGTGTGCGTGTGCTGGTTTTGTGAAGGTGCAATTCAGTTTGCCAGTGGTCCCTCTTTAGCACTTGCGATGGTTGCTCCTTGAAAACTGGCTTTCCCTTTGCTGGCCTGCGAAAGGAGGATGTGGAAGAGGCATCTCTTTGCAAGCCCTTGCACTGAGCTTTTGACGCTTCCCAAATCCATCCATGGAAGGGTTGCCTGTGGATCCCTAGTTCATGGAGCCTGATGTGATTGTCAAGCTACCAGCTGGGAGATGCATTGCAGGGAAGGACAGGAGACAGATCCCCAAATGTTTTTGAGTTCCTGCAAGCATGGCCAGCAATTCGGAATAGTGGCCGGTGAAGTCCAAGACACCTAGAGATCAGCTTTCTGCTGTATTGCATTGATTCTGTATTGGTGGTAGGTATATATTGTCAAAGATGCACAATCTTTTTGACCTAATCAAAAAGGACAAAAGGGGCACACATTTGCATAAATTGTGCATATGATAATGAATTTGTACAGGGGCAAATGTATTAATATTATCATAAGTAAACAGAATGCAATGCTTCTCTTCTCAACTGGGAAAGATGATCATGAAGTCATCTGGATGTAGTTCTTCAATAGAGAGCCCTTCAATTGAGAACTGTCTTCTCAATATGACTGTTCTCTGCCAAGTGGGACATGTGGTTCCCCTAATTGCTCTAATGGGAAGAGAGAAAACAACGAAGGGACTGGAGAAGTAGCAGATTGCTTAGCAGCAGGCTAACATCAGTTTAGGAAGGGCAGGGCTTGTTTCTCCCTGTGATTCCATCCCCTGGACAGGATTACAGGGAGAACCCTGTTGAGAAACTGGAATAACGCTTCCATTGCCCGTTCTGTGAATGGAACAACCCCACCTCACAAATGTAGTTACATTTGCAAAAATTACCATGGAGTGAATGAGCGATGGAGAATGAATGCAGGACAGCCGCAGATAAAAGCAAGCCCTTTGCCACTTAGGTGAGGCCTTGTGTTATCAATTTATGGCAGATGTGAAGGTAATCTTGCTGAAAACAGCCTGGGGATACTGTTGCACACGAGATGACGGTGAATGTTGTTAAAACAGGGAACTAATTACCATCTGGCGTGATAGGTTGATATGATGATTTGCCACTGGGAAAAGATGGGAAATTGCAATCTTGCATTATTTACATTACATCGAACTTGGAAGGGAGATGGTTCCAGTTCCCAGTCTTGCGCAGCTCCTTCTACCATTTCGGCTTCAATACTGACACTTATCCTTGATATTTTGCTGTCCATTTGAAAACTCCAGAATTTGGCTTCGTGAAAAAGAGGAATTTCCACTCTGCTTATCACCCGTGGTTGGACTTCTGGAGGGCACAAAGATCTTTTAATAGAAAGAATGCTTTTCATGGCCCGCATCACTTCACTTGCTTTCCTTTGAATAGGATGCTTTTTAGCTTCCCTTAACTGGAAGGCCCTGCCAGCAGAGGTGTTCCTATAACAGCTACTACTTCAAAATATCTTCCCTTCCATTTTTCCAAGAATAGTAGTTAACTCGATACTCTTTATTCCAAGTGAGCACATCGGTGAACCTAGAACATCTGTTCACACCATCCATTCTTGAACTGCTCAGCAGCAGTTATTTCAGGCACAGTTGTACCTGATGAAAGGATTATGCAGATTCAGGGTGCCAAAAAATGAATGAGACGACAGTCTTATAAATGACAGATCTTCATCCATTTCCCTTAATAGTTTTCAGGTTGAAATTGCTTGCATGTAGAAGGGATGTCTGTTTCTTTCCTAAATCTACTTTCTATTTGAGAAAACTCTCCCTTTGCTTCTATTCAATTACTCATCAGTATAATCCTGCGGAGTATTCCCTGTGTTCTGAAATACATTTCTTCCAAATATTGGAGCTATTTTATGTTTTATCTGGCAGCCTAGCTCTCCCTCCCTTCGTCACTTAATCATTATATTCTAACCTCCAGCCTTCTCATTCTGCTTCAAATCCATCTTCTGCCTTAACAAATCATGTTTCCAGCATTGAGGGACCCATGGCAGCCTGTCAGGTTTGGCCTTATCAGTGCTAACCAGCGCTGAAGCCTCTTCAGATCTCCTCCCATCCTTGTGTGGTGCAGAATCACATTCTTCCCTATAGTCTAGGAAGGATCCTATAGCTAGTGTTTCAAACTAGTTCTGTAAGGCCACACCAGGCATCAAAATATTGCATTGACTGGAGCAGAGGGAGAAGCAGAGGGAAGAGTCCCTTACCAACTTGTCAGATGTTTACCTTTTATTTATTTATTTATTTAAAAATTTAAAGCTAAATAAATGCGCACTCACAGCTAAACAGAAGCCCCGAAGAGGGATTTTTCAAGTAGTGGGTCAATTGAGTGGACAGGGGAAATATATGGAGTAGTCCCAGAATGTTTGTGAACCATCCCAGTCCAACTCGCCAGTAGGGTCAGCAAAAGCTTTTGTGCTAAGAGTGTCTCCTCGCTTTCCCACTATCATTTATTTTAATGACCCCTTTAGCTTATACTAGGGTGACACTAGAGACGAAAAAGACTTATTTCCAGATGCTTCTGTTTCAGAGCAAATTGCAACATTGAGCATGGAAATTTCAACCATGGAAATTAAAATGCTGAAGTGGAAAACCAAAGGAAAACGATATTAACATTAACCCCCTTTATCACTTAGAACTCTGCTGTAATAGACGATGACTCCTCCTTTTAGAACTGGCCAAGACAGGGACTCATCCATCCTAAAAGCAGGAAAAATAGTGACACAGTTGGAAGGAAGGCTCAGGAGTGATAGAGCTTTGCCAAATTAAAGAGAATACCGAGAGGGGCTTAAATCAAAAGTTTCGATGGAACAGAAGGCTGTGTCCAAGCAAAATCGGCTGGCACATAGCTGTGTCACGATGAACATGCAAACCCATCTGTGAATCATGGAATAATATTACTATTAATAATAAATCAGTTGCTTTAGGGCACAATCCTATGGATTCCCAACATTCTCTGGAGAGGACATAGGATAAGTTGGTGATCCAACTCTGACCTTGGAAATGTCTTCTGGGCTGAGAGACCAACCTAGCTACCTCCAAACTGCAGTTGGCATGGTTTAGAAACTCTGTGTTCCTATACCAGATACAGAGTGAGTCAGATGGGACCTCCAAGGCCATCTAGTCTGACCCCTGGCTCCAGCCAGCTCCGCTCATGATATGCCTACCATGTGCATGTCCAGCCTATCCTTGAACACCCTCATGATGGGGCTTCAACCACCTCCTGTGGAAACTCATTCCATAACTTTGGGGTCCTAACTGTCAGGAAGTACTTCCTGGCATCTAAATGGAATCTTGGTTCCCTTAGCTTGGCTCCATTGGAGTGCATCCTGCCCTTCACTGCAGGGGAAAACAGGTCTCTACCCACCTCTGCATGGCTCCCCTCATATACCTATATTTCGCCAACAGAGTCTCCTCTTCCTTAGGCTGGAAAGATTGCGCTCGCGCTCTCTCTCTCTCTCTCTCTCTCTCTCTCTCTCTCTCTCTCTCTCCCCCCCCCCCCTCGCTTTCTTTCCTGCCTTTCTTCCTTCCAAGGAACTCAGGGCAGCTCACATAATTCTCCTCCTCTCAATCTGATCCTCACAACAACAACCCTGGGCTGAGAGTCCAGGGCTGGGTGGGAACTAGAACCTGGGGCTCTAGAGTCTGAGCCCTGCACTTCTAACCACTAGACCACCTGGCTCTTTCCACATGGGCTGAGCTTGGAAACAGAAGACTGTCCTTGGAACCAGCCCAGGGATGGTGCCTTGGAGAGGCAGGGAGCGGAGGAATGGGGCATCGCTCTTCTCTGAGGAATCCCCATCGTGCCTCGAGTCTCTCCTTGAGAGGAGGGGAAAATCTTTAAACAGCCGGGCAAGGGGGACATCAAAGGCACCCTAACCCCGATGTTCCTCTTTCCTTCCATCAGATCCTTTCCAGGTTTGGGGGAGTACGGCAGCCCCACTGAATGGTGCTCTTACAAAAATGTTAAAAATGAAATAAAATAGGCCTCACTGCAAACCTACAATCTAAAGACAGAACTCCTTAGAAAAGAAAGAGGCAAAAATAAAAGGGACAGAGGAAACCTGGCCACAGGGTCTAAAGGGGGGACTTAAGGAGTGATTCAAAATTGTGTGGCATGTAATTCCAGCAACAGAAAGATGCATCTTAATTCTACACAGCTTTCCCAGTAAAAATAGTTCCTTTGAATGTGGGTTTCCCTATAGCCAGTATTTCTGGAACCATCTCAGTATTGCCAGTGATAAAGTATAGAGTACCCAGCTAGCATTGGATGACCGTTTGTGGACTGTTGCCCTGGCCCAATTTACATGCCCTCCATGACATAAGAAATGCTCCCCATTCAAATATCTAGAGAAACCTGCTTCATGTAGGTATTCTGTGTCTAGCAAATGAAATTAAAGACAAAATGTTTGCTAATTTCTCTTCCATCGCATAGGTACTGTGTGTGTATACATACATACATATGTGGGGGGGACACATTTCAGTATAGGCAAGTGTCACTGGATCTAACTCCTAGACTAAAAAGAGTGATCAAATTGGTATCATTTTGCTGGCATCTCCTTGATATTTCAACTGTGCTTTGTAAAATTGGTGGAAATTGTCCCCTTGCTCCTTTGACACAGTCTCACAGCATTCACGCCCCCTCTGTAACATCCTGGACCCCATGTTCCGTACCTCACAATTCGTGGGGAGATGGATATGCCCATTCTTTAAATCAGAGCACCCTCAAACATGTTGGAAGCCTAGAGGGTGCTCATCTCCCTTTTCTTAGATCCCATTCAATTCTGTCGTACACACAAATTTACCCCCCTCCCCACACACAAACAGCTCAGAGTGTAAGCGAAGGACCACACAATGCCAGTAAGAGTCAATTTAGAAAAATACTTTCAGCACAGGATCCGGAGACCTGCAACTGCAGTGCCGCAACTGGTGTAGAATAGAGTCTTGCAGCTACACCCCTGTGCTTTAGCTCTAGCCTGCCTTCAGTGTCACAGAGACAGGAAAACCAGCCAGTTTTGCTTTCTTCCACACTAATTTTTTATTTTATTTATTTAGGGAACGTCTATGCCGCCCCATTCGCCGAAGCCTCGGGGCGGCTCACAAACATAAATAAATAACATCCTATAAAACAATATAAATTAAGTCGCCCTGGCCAAAGTATAAAATAAATAAATAATATTAACGATTAAAATAAAGTTTGAATAAAAAGGTCTTCTCCTGGCGCCGAAAAACAAATAACGACGGCACCAGACGGACCTCTCTGGGGAGCGCATTCCATAGATGGGGCGCCACCGCAGAGAAAGCCCTCCTCCGGGTACTCACCCTCCTAATTTCCTTCCTGGAGGGTTCCCAGAGAAGGGCCTCTCCCGCTGATCTCAAGGGGTGGGCAGGCATATATATTTTTTAAAAAGAATACAGGTTCTTTCTCTCCCCAGTATACAGATTTTTGGTGATTTCTTATCAAAAGGAACTGAACTGAAATTCTGACCATACAGTACCCAGTCAATGTGATAGGCAGAGATATCCCCAGCATGCCAGGGTCATGATCATTTCATTAAATTTATATCCCATCCTTTTTCCTCTTGTGAGGAACCAAGGCAGCTTTCATAGTCTTCCTCCCTTCCATTTTATCCTCACAAAAACCGTGTCCCAAAGTCACCCACTGAACTTCCGGGCTGCGTGGGGCTACAACCCAGGTCTCCCAGGTCCCCGATCCAACACTCTCCCCTCTACACCACACTGGTTGCGATGACATACCTTCTTGCCACACGGTTGTTAAAGACAGGGAAAAAAAACAAAGCGGCAAAGCTGAGCCAGCCCTAACGTAGTCGAATACCAAGGATTTAGTCACAGGCTCTTACGAGCTAAGTGCTCAAAGCCCTGGGCCTCAAAATGGGACCTGGTCAGGTTAGCTTTCTCCAACTGTCATATTTTCCCTTAAGCTCAAGTCCTTTTGGCCCTCTGTTTGGAGCACAGTGAGTTTTGGTGAAGTCCGTATGAGCACTGAACTGAACCGAACTCCTCGCCATCTCTATCAGCCTTGGAGTTCAGTCCTGTGTATGCCTAGGCAGAAGAATGTCCTACAGCTCTCAGCATGCCCCAGCCAGCCAGGAGTTGCAGGGTGTCTCTTTCGCACCTCAAGATGTGTAGGCTACATGCCTGGCAAGGTAGATTACCTGTGCGAAGGGAGCAAGAGACAGGAATAGCAGACCGTTGGTGATGAACCAGACTGCGTGGCAGAGCCCAGCTCTTTCAGGACATGTTCCCCCATCCCTGTCCCAGTCCCCCTTCTGCTCCCCTCTGCAATAGGACACCATATTTCTCTTGCTCTCTCTCTCACTCTCTCTTTTCTGTATCTCTCGGAAATCAGACTGGAGTTCAGAGCACTTTCACTACCTTTTATGAGGTAGAGTGTGATGTCATAGATGGGGTCAGGGCTAGTCCACTTTCTACCCACCTACCCACCTGTGCTGAGGGAGCTACACTTGCCAACGGAGGTGGTGACTCTTCCATGGTGAGTAACCTTCTTTCTAATCTTTACGCATTTCCTGACACGCTGAAGCAGCTTCCGATGCACGGGATGTTCTCCCGCTCGGTGGGGGTGATTTAGTCAGTCCCTTTCTGTACTCAACAGGAAGGAAGGGTTACGTCTGCTTGCTACTGCCTTCCAAGCAGGGTGGCCCTGATCCAAAAGCTGTTCCCATACTCGGCTATGGAAAAACAAAGCTCCACATTTTGTCTTTCTATAGGAGAGCCTGGGAATTCTGTGCACAGCTTGCAAAAATAAGAAATAAAAATGCATGGCCAGTCACTGGTGGAATTATTCATTTATATGTATTTCAGTGATTTACACAAATGAACACAGAATCCAGCAAAGAAGAAATGGGAAATGGGGGCATTGGGGAGGTGATACCTCCAGGAGAGAATTTTTGTGGCTTGCCACCAGCTTCATCACAAGCTACCTCTAGGCCAGAAGACACACTTCTGGCTATGCAACCAAGGGTGGCATTCACCCTCTTAACCACCGCATCACACTGCTGACCTATGTTTAGCTTGCAGTCAACCAGCACCCCAAGATCCCTTTCACAAGTGCTGCTCTCCAGCCACTTGTCCCCTAAACTGTACTTATGACACCCATTCCTATGCCCCAAGTGCAAGACCTTGCACTTATCCACATTGAACGCCATCCTGTTTTCCCTGGTCCACTTCCATAGTCTGTCCAGATCCTTTTGGATCTGGAGTAGCTGCCCTGCCTGTTTCCTTCACGATCACTCCTTCTTCCTTTAGCCTCACCCACCCCTGGAATCTCTGAAAGTGCCTTGGCCTTTCAGTCCAGGAGAGGTTCCACTCCCCTGCTCTGGCCAGTGAGCCAAACAGCGTAGTCCCTGAAGATTGTGGAAAATGAATATTTAGCACAGATTTTCCAGAATGCTGCCTAAGCTAATGAATCTGAGGATTTTAGAGAGATGCTTTGCTAAGACTTGGAAAAGATCTTGGGTAACACTGGAGTTCTTCATCTCTAACTTGTTGGCAAGTTGCCCTTAAGGTCCCCTGCCGTGGCAAAATGTTGGGAGACTTTTGAGGCTATACAGCCGTTCCTAGCATCCTTGTTAAGCATGTTAGACTCCTAAGGGCCACTGTGTCAGCTCTAGTATTCTATGATTCTTTGTCTTAAACACCTGGTTAGATCCATAGTAGCAAAGCATCAGGGATGAATTGCTTCCCCCTCGCTCTCCCATCACCACATGCTCTGGAAATAGAAACTGAGAAACAGCGCGAGTCAGAAGGGGTCTCCCGGGCCATCTAGTCTGACCCCGGCTCCAGCCGGCTCCGCTCATGACATGCCCACCATGTGCACGTCCAGCCTGTCCTTGAACACCCGCACCGATGGGGCCTCAACCACCTCCTGTGGAAGCCCATTCCACACCCTTGGGGTCCTGACTGTCAGGAAGTGCTTCCTGGCATCCAAATTGAACCTTGGTTCCCTGAGTGTGGCTCTGTTGGAGCACGTCCTGCCCTCCTCTGCAGGGGAGAACAGCTCTCTCCTTACAACTTTTCAAGCATTTCCTTATTCACAGGTATTAATAATGAGTCTCATAAAGGTGACAATAATGTCTGTTTATCTTTTGGGAAGATGGTCTGTATAATACATTCAGATTATACCTATGGGAAAGTTGCATGACCACTTCCCATTGTGGTAATCAGATGTTTCATACACATGACAATCTTTCCTGTATACTGTTTGCTAAGTGTTGGCTATTTCACACAATCAAGGAAGGTCCTTGTGAACAATGATATCCTTTCTAGAATGCAGAATTGTATGACTCTAACCTGAATGTACAACTTGGAACATGTGGACCAATTTTATTGTAACCTTCAGTAACAACTCACATCTTATTTATCTGCTTGCTTGTTTAGATTTTTTTTCAGGATGTCTTATCTTTTAGTCCAATGATTCTCAAAGCAATTTATGTCATAGAATTCCACTACCTTCTTCCCATGACGCAAAATAAACATGTAACCCAACAGCTTGGAATATGTTGAAGCTGCAGAACATCTGTCCTTCTAGTGTTTGTGAGCTTTCTGTTGTGCTTGGCTGTGTCTTGGAAAGTGGACTGAGCCAAGAGAAACTCTGTAAATGCTTGTGGAGCAAAAGTTGTGAAGACATCAACCTTCTCCTGTGCAGAAACAGAAACAATGCTAGCTGCGTGTGATACAGGGTATTCTTTGTCCAGCATTCACACAGAGCTCGATTCCTGGGAAGTGCTGCTTGAATTCTTGGCACATTCATCAAGAACCTGGATTGATGGCCATGACAAAGCAGACTGGAATCCAGGGAATCAGACAGATCTCTATCCTCAGATACACGTGCCCTTAGTCTCCTGGCTGACTGATAGTACCAGGGAATTAGCAGTGGATCCTTCTCTGGCCATTGTATGGATTTTCCTTTTGTCCTGATGTTTCTGGGTTTGAGATTTTCCAGTGCCTATTGTTCCCCTAGCCAGTGACAGAGGGCCAGCATGTGCATAAAGATCCACAAGTCGGTCTAGCAAGAAACATTAATTGTTCAGTGCCTGAAAACAAAAGAAAACGACTGGCAAAAGTTCATTTGCTAATTGCAAAGTAGCACACTTTGTGTACCTGCTCAGCTTCTTCATTGTAAAAGAGAGCAGACATTGGGGTCGTCCCATGAAGCTGATGGGTGGGAGATTCGGGACAGAGAAAAGGAAGCCCTTCTTCACACACAGTATAGTTAAACTATGGAATTCGCTGTTTGGGGAAGTAGTGATGGCCACCAATCTGGATGTCTTGAAAGGGGGATGGGGCAAATTAATGGAGGAAGAGGCCACCCGTGGCTACTAGCCTTGCAGGCCATGTTCGCCATCCTTTAGCAGAAGTGGCCTGCCTGCGCACACCGGTTGCTGAGGAGCTGGCCAGGAGGAGGTCTTGCACCCATCCAGCTGGAGGGATCCTGTGGGCAGCTGGTTTGCCACCACGAGACCAGAGTGCTGGACTGGACGGACCTTTGATCTGATCCTGCTTGACTTTTTAAAATGTTCCTACTGCAGTCGGAGCTGGCCCTCAGGATGAGATACCTGCCTACTGGTTGAGAGCATGGGCACAGAAGTTGGAGGGCTCTAGTGTGGGGAAGGGCCCTCAAAAAGATCACGGATCCCTTGGCGACTGGCGCCAGAGTGTGTGGTATGGAAGGCAATATGACTGTACCCTCTATGCCATTTCTTCTGGGGTTGCCCATGGCTGGCCAGGCTGAGAGCTGGTCCAACTTCCAGCACATTGCTAGTTCATCAGTGATGTCCAGCATCAGCAATGCATTTCCAGTGTCTCTGGGTCTCCAGTGGAGACTCAGGAAACAGTGATGGCAACAGAGACCCTGGCCATGAATGGCCGTGCCCTCAATGAAGGGTGAGATCATCAGAGCTCGTTTCTGCAAGCCCCACCAAGCTGACCTCCACCAGAAACTAGCATTGTGACTCATTTCCAGTTGCCACAGGATCCCTTCCCTGCTGGGTGCTAGCAGTGGGTTCCACAAGCACAGAGAAAGGATTCGATATGCCCAGTGTGCTTCTTGTTTTGCCTAATCAGGGTCCTTCCACAATTTGGGTAGATGGACCGTCACTTGGGACTGCTAAGCTTCTCAGACTATCTGCTAAAATCATGAAAGGAGTACACTGAATACCAATGCACTTCCACAGGATGTGGAGATGGCCACCCATTTCGGTGTCTTTCGAAGGGGATGGGACAAATTCACGGAGGAGAAGGCTATCCATTGCTACTATTCCTGATGTTCATGGATTCTCCAGAAAGCTTCTTCAGTTGCTGGGAAACATGGGTTGGAGACCACTGCACTCACTTCCTAGTTGTGGGTTTTCTCTCTGCACTTGTGTGGCCATTGTGTGAGCAGAATGCTATACTAGCTGGATTTTGGTCTGATCCAGCAGGGCTCTTCAATTGTTCTTAAGAATTAGACATGTTCTTTTTTGGTGGGAGTTGGGCAAAGCAAAGCATGATTGAGTGCAGTAGCTGATCTTGCACGATTCTTCACAGGTTATGCCTTTATGTTTTAATAGCACTCATCTGCATTTGTCTAGGTGTTTAGCCATTACAGGAATTTCTTAGGAATGTCCATATTCATCCAGTTTCTGACTGGACACTCTAACGAAGATTGGTTCCATACATTTCCCATAAACACCATTAGGATTGTGGTTTGATCAAATGCATGCAGGTCATTCCATAATCAGTCACCCAACTCCCCAAATTGCCAAATGCAACTATTTAAGGTAGCTTGATTTTTAACTCCCTTTTTAGTTGCCTTTTCACCCAAATAAATAATCATTTCTGTTTTTAGTGATGGAATATTGCTGATGTGTTGTTTTGTTGTGCCGGTTTTGTTTGAAATTTTCATGGCAGGCTCTTTTGCTAAAGAAGTCCCTTAAAGAAGATTAAACTATATTATCAGGCATGATTTTTATTCTTTAAGAACCATTGCATGTAAACATGATTTTAATAAAACTCAGGTTTGGATCAGCACTTTCAAACTTCCACTTCGCTTTGAGTTACGGCTGCAGGAAGGAGACAATTTCCAAACATTTTAGGGTTTTTGCTAGAGGCTATATTCTTTAAGCTCGATTCTTTGCTGTGAACAGCATATGAAGCTTATGGCTGTTTTGTTCTTTTTCTTAGGTGCTTCTATTCCCCTTGAATTTCCCCTTTTATTCCAAAGCATTTGAATACAGTCAAGCAAACAGCAGGATTTCGTTTTCTCTCTGCTCCCCTCTCATTTCTTTTTGACGCTTGTTCTGCCTCTTGGGTACGTATTAATGCTGTCAAAATGTCAAAGCTCTTGCCCGGAAGAGTCAGGAGAAGTGTCATGTGAGAATGTTTGCCTCTAGGGTGGGTAAAGATTTTCCTCCTCTCCTTTATTTAAATCTTCTTACTGGCTCTTACTTGGCTTCCTGTCTGATGTGACATGGGAAGCTGCTTG
Source organism: Varanus komodoensis (assembly GCF_004798865.1). Lineage (NCBI taxonomy): Eukaryota > Metazoa > Chordata > Lepidosauria > Squamata > Varanidae > Varanus > Varanus komodoensis. Next base: position 5,993,192 of record NW_025335568.1, read on the forward strand.
GAAGCGTCTCTGCCTGTGCTTTGCATCAAAGCAAAAGCAGGTCCATTGCTGCTCACGTCTTACGATTGTGACTCAGGACACGTTTGGGGGAACGGCGAGAAAGGAGTAATAAAGGAGCCAGAAGGACTGACATAGTTTTGGTTCCAGGTTCAGGACTTGCAAAGACAGGGATGCATAGCTTTAACTGTTCCTAGGCATTAAGCGATGGGATGGCATACAAAAATTCTAAATAGATAGATAGATAGATAGATAGATAGATAGATAGATAGATAGCTAGCTAGCTAGCTAGCTAGCTTTGGAGCATCAAGAGCCTGGAGCAATACAGTCATTTGTACTCCTCTTCTTGCTGGGACAGGTAGGTTTAAACCTCCCCTACCCATGTGCTCACATCAAGGATTCCTGGAAGTGAAGGCTTTTTCCATTCACCATTTATTTCTTACATTCATATCCCACCTTTCCTCCAGGGAGCACAAAGCAACCCACGTGCTTCTCCTCCTCGCCATTGTATCCTCACAACCCTGTGTGGGAGGTTAGGCTGAGAGTCAGTGGCTGGTCCTAAGTCACCCACCTGGCCAGGTGGGGCCTGGAACTTGGCTCTCTTGAGCCCCAGCTTGGCGCTCCAACTGATATGCCATGGATGGAGTTGTCTCCCCACTGCTGCTAGCAGCAGGAAAACTCTCATCTTAGAAGCCAGGGCATTGCTGCTTGATTCACCTGTGGTTCTTTTATGTGCATGCGTGTGATTGATTGATTGATTGCTTGCTTTAATGGGTAATAGCCATTTGGAGAATGTAAAGTGGAAAAATGCACAGGTTGGACTTGTCTGGGCTGTGAATGCTGGATTGAGGATGTCTGATTAGACAGGCCTACAGTCTGAGCCTTAGAGGCTCTTCTTATATTTCGGGATGTTGGAGAAATTCACAGCTGAATTCAGATTTCTAGGAATCTGACTCATGGAATCCACAGTGGAACAGTTTTTCCCAGGTTTCACAGCTTCCGTGGACTTCTAGGAAGTGTTCTAGGTTTTTGTTGGATTGTTTTACTTCCCATAAGTTTTATGCAAATTTTGGCGATGAAAAATACGAAAAAAAAGAACCATAAGAATTAGTATCCCCCCTCCCCCCCACACACACTTCTGGACTAAATCATGAAATGCTCCTTTGGGCAGGGTTTCTGTACTGAAGCTGGGGATTTATGTATTTTTGGAAGTGCAAATTTATGTAAATGCATATAGATGCATTTTCACAAAATCTGGTTCTGTCAACAAGGTGACAAAGGAATGAAAGGGGCCTGAAAATCCACACAAGGAAGACATAATGCATTTAACAACTTCTGTAGATCCCCACTGAAATCATTTCAATGTATGCTGAAACAATACAAACACTTAATGCACCCAGACCTATCCACAAGCTGTTCCTGGTAGGTCCTTCGTTATATCAGCAGGAATTCTCCATTTGTATGGACCTTAAGAGGTACAGTTTATACAACCCAGTTGTAAGACTCTCCTGGCAACAGCTTAGACAGATTGCAGGCTTCCTTGGGTTAGGCTGGGTTGATTTTTTTAAACTTCTGATATTTGTCTACACTGCAACACAGCATCTTCAAACATTCCTTGAAACTGTAACTCACACAGGAGTGCAGCAATAAACAACCTGGTTTTTTTCCATAAGTTTTAGCCTACAGTGCCCATACACCCAAGCCAACATTGCCCGATGTTGGGCATTGTGGGAGTTGTAGTCCAAAATAATGGAGGACAGAATGTTCTCTGCCAGTATGAATTAGCGGATAAACAGTTCGTTTTTTTGCACAATGCTACACATCTGGTAGCATTTAATAGTTTCAATTAAAAAACAGCATTTCAAACTAAAGCTGAAGTACTCCCCTTATCTACTGATTTTGTTGATCTTGATTAAACTGTAATAGACACACTGTGAATATGCTGAGCAGAGCTATTTGTTCCAAAGGAGTGATCTTTGAAGGACTTCATCTCTGCCCTTAAATCTGTGAGAAGCAAAAATTGCACTGAAGCATCATTTGATGTTTAAAAGAGATAAATGCAGAGGTGCTTGATTTAGAATGTTCATTTGCTGCACAAGCTGTGTGCACTTTTAATAGCGAGATAATGCCGAAAGGTAAATCCAAACATCTCTGTGTAAGGTGAAGATTACCTTGTAAGGTCATCTTATGGTCATCCTCTCAAGGTCCCTTTCCAGAAACCTTAATTTTAATGCTCAGACCTGTGCACATCACCCCGTGTGGTCCCAGATGTGATTAGTACCTGGTTTTACCATCTTCTTTCATCTTACTGGAGCTTGGAATGAAGGGGTTTCTAAATGCTTCATCCTTAGGAGATCCAAAGTTCTCTTTGCTGTGGATTCTTGTGAGGATAATGTATAGGATACACTTTTCAGGGGACCCATTAACAATCCTGAGCAGTGCAGAAATGTACTTTTTATCCTTGCAACATGCTCTTGAACCCACTAATCTTGCCTCTTCCCTCGGGATATTATTTCAATCATTTCTCTCTTAATAATGCTATTTTACAAGCTGTTTTTGCACCTGTGTTTAAAGTAGATGGGGTGGTAGTACACCATGAACAGGAAGAATCATTTCCTCAAGCTTCTGGTCCTCTCTTCCATAAGACATTCTCTGATCTCCCCCACATGATAGACATTCCTGTCTCTCTTGCCATGGGAGTCTGTGTGGCAGTATAAGATTTGCCTTTCAGCCCAGGCGAATTTTCCAAGCAACAGTCCTTGCTGGTTGGCAGGAGCAAGATATCAGCCACTTTTTTGATTCCATCAATTGAGATGTACGTTAGGAAAAAACGATGCCTCTACTGCGGTGAACATATGCTCAGGCGATGCATTTTTCGTGCAATCCTAAAACTATGCTTCTCGTGTAGTTACATGGGCTGAAATGAAGTCGAATCCCTCCTTCCAGCATTCTTGCTGTCAAGAGCAGGGCAGCTTTTATTCTTGACAGCTGGCTGTCTTCTGGAATCCTTCCCACTGAATGAAAAGCAAATCAGTTGGCATGATCCAAACTGCCTTCTCTGCCACCTTGCAGATATTGTGACAGATGCAGGGAAGAGAAAACAGAACTGAATGGATTCTATTGTGCCGAAAGGTGGCCAATCACGCTAGGAATAGTAGTGCAGTATTGCCCCATCTTTGTTCATGTTGCACTTTGCATCTCAAAGGCTGGGATTCTTTGCTATCACTGCAGTACATTCAGGGAATAATACTGACCACCTGGGATATTGGCCAGTTGGATAATGATGATATTTTGGGGCAGTTGGCCGCCGTTTTCCATCTGGAGTCAGATTGCCTCTGATGTTTTATTTCTGATGCATACCTATGGGAAATGTTGACCCAAAGTGGGGTTTATTTTTATGGTCTTTTAGCATGATTTTTAAAGGAATGTAATTCAGTATATGGGAAAGGTGTAAAGAGAAGACTCATCAGCCTGTCTGTCAGCAGACAAAATTTGAAAATCCATGTAGTTTTCTGGTTTGCTGTCTTCTCTCCTGTCAAAACTCTTGTTTGGATTGCAGTTGTTCTGGGTTCCTTGCAAGAGGAGAAAGGCAGAATACAAATGAAAAAGCTAGCTATGGAAAAGGTGAATCTGGCATCATCCAACCTGTATTTGAAACCTAAGCAAACTATGTAAGCTTGTCCTGACCATGGTTCCGTTGGGGGCTACAACTTTTGTGCTGTTTTTCCCCTTCAGAAAGGTTGATGAGCCTCTCTCAAGGACTCTCCACTGGCAGGAACATCTTTACCTGGTCTTCTATCACTTACACTGGCTGCCAGTTGAAGTCTGGGCCCAATTTAAGGTGCTGGTGATGACCTATAAGACCCTAAACAGCTTGGGACCTGGATAGTTATTATTTATTTATTTATTTATTTATTTATTTATTTATTTGAAGTTTGAATATGCTGCCCCAATACTAAAAGTCTCTGGATGACTTACAAAAGACAAAAAATAAAACAACCATTTACAACAACCAACATACAACCCACTATATCTGATAATGATGATTAAAAACAGGGATAAAACCAATTAACTGTTAAAACAATGGGAAAATAAAAAGGTCTTTGCTTGATGCTGAAAAGGATAAAGTGATGGCGCCATGTTGCACAGTTGGGGTGCCACCACTGAAAAGGCCGTTTTATGAGTAGCTACCCTCCTGATCTCCTTCAAAGAGGGCTCCCGGAGAAGGGCCTCTGCCTCTGATCTCAAGGGGCAGGCTGGCACACATGGCGCTCCTTCAGGTATCCAGGGCCCAAGCCGTTTAGGGCTTTATAGGTCATTACCAATGCCTTAAATTGGGCCTGGACTTCCGGTGGCAGCCAGTGTAGATGATATAGGACCGGTGTGATATGGGAGTATCTGGATATCTGAAGGAGTGCCTTCTTCCCTATATGATTTCCCACCCCTTGAAATCCGAGGCAGAGGTCCTTCTTCGGGAGCCCTCCTCGAAAGAGACTAAGTGGATGATTACCCAGAGGAGTCCCTTCTCTGTGGTGGCACCCCGATTGTGGAATACAATCTCCAGAGAGGTTCGCCTGGCGCCAACACTTCATTCTTTTCGGCGCCAGGCCAAAACCTTTTTATTCTCCCATCATCTTAATGTGTAACTGGATTTTATTGTGAATTTATTGTGAATTGCTGGATGCTGTGCTATTTTGTACCTGTGCTTGTTGCATACTGTCCCAAGACACTAATAATGGGACAGTCTAAAAAAGCTTTAAATAAAATAAATAAATGTTAAATACCCTAAAATAGATTGGTGTTTGGGACCCCTTCAGGCTATACATATAAGAGGCCACATTTCAATGGTTCCTGGTGTAAAAAGTCTTGGCAGATGGAAAATAAGCCAGAGGAAAGGGGCTGCTGTGCTATTTGCCATCTATGGGGAGTGTTTAACATAGGGGGCATTCCAAAGTGGGGCAGACCCTTTGGCAGTTGGGCCATGCCTACCACTTCACCTGGCACCGTGGGTACACCTGACTTCAGGACAAGGTCAAGAGTACAGAGCATGCCTGCTGGGCATCCAGAGTTCAAAGCACCTGCCAGGCCAGGCAGGCCCTCCTGGCGGAGGGAAGCTTTGCTTTCTGGATTGCCGCAACAGTGTGGACCAAAGCACAGGCGTTTTGAGTCGAGCTGGGAGATCAAAGCGGCATTTGGGCTTTTTAGAGTTCTGTTGTTCCTATGGGACTCAAGCTGCCTGGTGTGTGCAGAATAATGTTCTGGTCTGGGAAATCTCCCTCTGTGCATCTGTAAAGGGGAGGGAGTGGGGGAGGGAAGGCAGGAAGGACAGATGGATGGACAGCTAGTTGTTAAAAACACCCTAACCTCAACTTCCATGGGAGTAAACCCACTGAATAGAGTGGGGCTTGCTTCCAGGTAAGCATGCATGCAATTCTGCTGGATATCTTCCTCCGTGTGGAATCTGAGCTCGTGAAAGTCCACTGAAAACCTTGCAGCACTCAGTGGGTGAGAAAAGAGATTACATGTTTGCTCCCTCTCGTAGCAAATTTGGGTGCTAGGTGCAGGTGATGGAATACCCACATTAGTTCTCCTGGGAATGTTGCTTCTTTAGGCAGGCAAAAGCAGGAAACAAGGTGGGGGAGAAGGGAAGGCAACGGCTTATTAATCCTGGGAACAGGTGTGTGTGTGTGTGTCGCAGGTTTATTTATTTATTTTTCGATTTATATCCTGCCTTTTTCCTACAAAGGGCTCAAGGCAGCTTACATCGTTCTCCTCCTCCATCTTATCCCCACAACAACAACCCTGTGAGGTAGGTTGGGCTGAGAGTCTGTGACTGGCCCAAAGTCACCCAGTTGGCTCCATGGCGAGCGGGGACTCGAACCTGGGTCGTCTGAGTCCCAGTCCCATGCTCTTAACCACTACGCCACACTGGCTCTTTCAGGTTGTAACCCTGAATGGGAATACTCCATGCTGCAACGTATTGTTGGACAGTTCACGCATGCACTATGGCTTTCCCTATATACAGTATGCATTTACCTTAACTTGCCATTACCTACTCCCTGCCTCTATAATGGAGTGAGACTTCATATATAGAAAGGGTTTTTTTTGTTGAGTTGCGAAGTCGTGCCCAGCCCATCGTGACCCCATGGACAACACTCCTCCAGGCCTGCCTGTCCTCCACCATCCCCCGGAGTCCACCTAAGCTCACACCAACCACTTCAATGACTCCATCCAGCCACCTCATCCTCTGCCGCCCCCTTCTCCTTCTGCCATCAATCGTTCCCAGCATCAGGCTCTTCTCCAGGGAGTCCTTCCTTCTCATTCGGTGGCCAAAGTATTTGAGTTCCATCTTCAGCATCTGGCCTTCTAAAGAGCAGTCAGGGTTGATCTCCTCTAGGACTGACCGGTTTGATCGCCTTGCAGTCCAAGGGACTCGCAGGAGTCTCCTCCAGCACCACAATTCAAAGGCCTCAATTCTTCAGTGCTCAGCCTTCCTTATGGTCCAACTTTCACAGCCATGCATTGCAACTGGGAAAACCATAGCCTTGACTATACGCATTTTTGCCCGCAGGGTGATGTCTCTGCTTTTTAGTATGCTGTCTAGATTTGTCATAGCAAATGCTTCAAATCTTGTGGCCAGTTTTCAGGTAGGAGGCTGCCTTGCAGTAAACTCCTCATTTTTGCCATTACTATTCAATCAAATCCATTAAGCCTCATATTGGAATTAAAAAAAAAAACTCTGCAGAGTTTGAAAAAGAAGGATGTTTTAATGCTATTATGTCTGGTAATTCACACGGCCATGTTTAAAGCATACAGATTTATGTATTAAATTTCTGATTTAAAATGAATATAATTAGAATTACCTGTTAGGAGCAATTATTATATATAGCAAACTTAGGTGGAATAATATCTATTACTTCTTCAAGGACTCTTTTCTGCAGTTCGATAATTCATGAACTGAATGGAAATTTTAAGGCGTGTTTAATTATCTTTTATGATTGCATTTGTGCCTCGTTTTTTTCCCCCCAGTTATCATAAATTAAATATCTACTTATATTAAAAAGAGAGTTTCATGCATGCAAAATGAGATGCAATTTCATTTTTAAATTTTATTGTTTAAGAATTACATTGACTAAAGCAATTAAATCATTCCATTGAAAGAATGTATCTTTCTGAATGCAAATGTGTATATGGAATGTACTGGCTTAGGAATATCCTGTATATTTTTGGATTGTCCCCAATAGTTTTCATTTATTTTCTTTGTTTGCACCCTGAAGCTAATAGCCAAGCAATTTTAAGACATTAATCTCTGGTTTCAGAATAAGAAATATGTCTGGTGAACAGCTATCTATAGCCTTTCATATGTTTGTTGTATGTTTTCTGGAGAAAGATAGCATTTGGAGACTACATTAAAATTCAGAATTGGTTAAATATACAACTAATTTTGTTTGGGAGTCCCAGTGGTTTTCTTCCTAATAATTGAAAAATGCAAATGAGTACAACTAATCTATGGATTGGCTGACTAACACTACTCAGGTCTCCACCTTAATGAATTAAAAGTGCATCACGTCCAGATAAGTAAATTTTAAATGTGATGAGGTTAAAGAAAAAGAAGGGAAAATTGGATCGTTTCCCCATTTTCTCAGCTTAAAACCTTTGCATATCTTTGAGTCATGGCTCTATTCCAAAAGGAGTGTTTTTCTTTTACTTCCCTGCTATAAGATGCAGCATTTCTGTTTGGTGTAGGTTTCTCTTCCCATATAGTGTGATGTAGTGCAAACCTGTGTCCATCTGGCTGTTTTGACCTACAGCTCCCAACATGCCTCACCACTGGCAGTGCTGGCTTGGTCACATGGGGGTCGCTTGACAAAACATCTGGTGGTTCACGGTGCCCATCCTTGGTGTAATGACTCGGGCAGAGTTTAAACATGCAAGGAAATGAATTGTGGGGAGTTTCCGTCATATCCTGAAATGTTAGAATATGGCACAGTACTCTTGACACCTGCAGGAGGTGTCAGACCAGGGAGACGCCGTGTCTGAATGTAGATATTGATGAAATAATTCATTTCAAGTAGAAAATCAGCAGGAAACTACCTGCATTTTTGCATGGATGTGTTGAGTTTATTAATTTCAGGTTGCTATCTTTAAGGCAGAGTACTAAAATGGTCAGTCCCCCACCAGGTGAAATGATAAATGCACCCTGGCATGATAGGGTCCCACCATGGTCCTTGGCAAGACTAAATCCGGCCGAAGAGGCTATACGTCCAAGGGCGGCATTTGCTTTCTTATCTGTCACATCACACTGCCGGCTCTTGTTAAGCCTGCTATCGACAAGTACCCTGATATCTCTTCATAAGCACTTGCTCCCCATCCTGTACCTGTGACACCTATTCCTGTGTCCCAAGTGCAAGACCTTCTTCTTATCCACATTGAACGCCATCCTGTTGTCCCCCACCCACTTCCACAGTCTGTCCAGATCCTTTTGGATCTGGAGTACCTGCTCCCCAGTTGTGACCACTGCCCCCATTTTGGTATCGTCCATGAATTTAGTCAGCAGACTGGTTACCCCCTCAACCAGGTCATTGATAGAGGTTGACTAGAATTGGTCCCAGAATTGAGCCCTGGGGGACTCTGCTCATCACTGGTTGCCATTCTCTTGATTCCGCACTGATAGTCACCCTCTGCCTTTGGTCTGTCAACCATGCCCTAATCCATTAGACAGTGCATCAATCTGTCCCAAAGCTCATCAATTTCTCCACCAGGATATCATGCAGCACCTTGTCAAAGGCCCTGCCAAAACCCAGATGAACCACATCCATCACATCTCCTCAATGGAGCCACCTCAAAACCTTGCCATAGAATTCCGCAAGGTTCAGGTGGAGGACCTCTTTTTGCAGAAGCCATATGCATGGCTGCCAACCCTCCTTTCCTACCTTGGCTTCCTAGAGCTTTCCCTACTATGAGCTTCTGGTTTTCCTAATCGTGTTTCCCTGCTTCTTGTGAACATTAGCTAGGGAAGAATGTTTCCTTTTTCTTGGGCTGAGCAGAGGGGTGATAAGAAGGGCAGGATGCAAACTCTGTTTTGAGCTGGGCATATCTTGAACCCACATTCAAAGCCTAACATTGAATGGAAAAAGGAAGGAAGGAAGGACAGAAGGAAGGAAAATCCATAATTCTTACTCCATTCGCTCTTTTGTTGTTGCCTCAAGTAACTGTTTTGGTTGCCTTGACAAATGGAGCTAACCTCCAAAGAATGTTTCAAAGCACACGTCTCCCTGCTCTCTTTCCACTCTGACATTCGATGCTTGTTGCAAAGGAGCCGTTCAACAGCCTACAATGTTTGATGGCAGACCTCAGCGGTAATTTAAAATATCCTAATTTAATAGAGTATGATCGGCTATTTGCCAACAAACACGCAAGTTGTGCTGTAAATCATGTGGCAGAATGGTACAAGACCATTATGCCGGGCGATATATCACAGCCCTCTGTTGCGTTGGCAAGTTGTTGCCATTATAATGTTACTATCCATCTTAAAACTTGTTTTTCTTTCAAAAGGGAAAGATGGAAAATAAGCATCTGTTTGCGTGGGCAAGGGGAAATGTTCTTGAATCTGGAGATTAAAAATTAATTACCAGTTTGAGGGATGCATGGCGATGAATCATTTTAACCAATTAACTAAAGTCCTCATAATTGTTGGTACTGTATGTGGGATAGGTTTGCTCTCTTTGTTCCACGTAGATCTATGAGCAATAGTGGAACTATGCAGATTTTAAAACATGTTAGTATAGCTCAGGAACGCCTCTGCAGAGAACCACTGAAGCTAGAGGAATGTGGACAAGGTCTGGGCGAGGGCTCAGGAGAGATGCTCCATGAATCCTGTGTGAACTGTGCAAGGAAGCAGAGCTGACTCCAGGTTCAAAGGGGGTGCTGCTCTACTCCCAGGCATTTGGAAGGATATGGTAGGGTTTTAACAGGGCCTGCTATTTCCTTGATCCTTCAAACTGTGTGTGTACATAGCCTGCCTAATTGTGGAAGCTAAGCAGAGTCAGGCCTGGTTAGAACCTGGATGGGTGACTTGCATGAATAACTCTGTTATTGTAAACTGCCCAGAGACCTTCAGCTACAGCAGGTATTGAAATATAATGAGGGGATGTGCATGGACATGATTTTTATCCTATGTTACCAGGTTATGTTTTCCAAGTGTTTAGTCTTTGTAAACTGCTCAGACAGCTCTGGCTATTTAGCAGTAGAGAAATGGAAGGAAGTGTATCAGATTCATTCCCTCCTCCGTGGGCCTTTGATGGCTTCCCAGCAGGGTCCCATTTGGTGCCAGGAAGCTGCCATTTTAACGTTCTGGTGCAAAGCTGTGCTAGAGATGTTGCATTAAATAGGAACAATAGCCACCTAGAACTGATTGGAGTACCAGGCAGAGGCAGCACCAGGGATGGCCAGCCTGGATTCTTCCTTCACCCCATGCATAGACACACGTCTGCAAGGAAGAGGAGGACAGAAACCTAATATGGAAGTATTGGCTGCCAATTAAAGTCCAGGGGCCAATTAGAGGTGCTGGTAATGACCTACAAGGCCCTAAACAGCTTGGGTCCGGGATACCTGAAGGAGCACCTTCTTCCCTATGTGCTGACCTGCCCCTTGAGATCTGAGGTGGAGGTTCTGCTTTGGGAGCCTCCTTGAAGGAAATCAGGAGGATAGCTACTCAGAGAAGGTCCTTTTCAGTGGTGGCACCCCGACTGCGGATCACACTCACTCCCTAGGGAGGTTAATCTGGCACCGTTGCTTTATTCTTTTTGGTGTCAGGCAAAGACCTTTTTATTTTTCCAATATTTTAACAGTTAATTGGTTTTATCCTTGTTTTTATCATCATTTACCAGATGCAGTGTGTTGTTGTTATGGTTGTTTTGTTTTTGGTTCTTTTGGTTTTTGTAAGCTGTCCAGAGACTTTCAGCATTGGGACGGCATATAAAAACTGTAAATAAATGAAAAATATATTAACAGTATGGCTTGTTTATGCATTTATTCATTATATTTCTACCCTGCCCATCAGCCCAAAGGCTCCCTGGGAGGTTCCCATTGAAAACATGGGCGCTTGCCGCATCAGCTCTTTAAGGCCGCCCAGGGTGTCACAGAAGCTAGAGTATTTGTCTTGAAGCAAGGCAAGCTGGGTTCAAATTCTTGCTGAGCTGTGAAGATCCCTGGGTGACCTTGGCCCAGTTGCCTGCTCTCAACCCAGTCTCTCTCACAAGGTTGATCGCCACATTGCAACTCTGACTTGCCAGGAGCACCCTAGGTTGGGATGCCTTGGGAAAGCATCCAGAGATGCCTGCGGCTCATGAAAGCCAGGAAGAAAAGCAAAATAACAAACCTCAGTTGCATCACTGCATACAAACTGGGTCAGTCCCTATTTTTTATTATTTATTTAAGGCATTTTTATGTTGTCCTTTAGTCAATCAGTAGATCTCCGTATACTGGAGACAGACCGGAATGGGTGTGATCTATTTACAAGCTTTCCAGAATGAATCGGTTCACAGTTGCTAGAAGCTGGAGGAAGCTGACCTTTCCTCCATAATGATTCTTATGAAGCCCTTCCATAGTATGTGTTTATGAGGATACACTCTTTGGAGTACAAGCTGCTTTGGATATCATTCGAATAGCAAAGCAGAGTACAAATAATGCATGGGAAATGAACACAACTTTTGCAACGAATAGTGAGAAAGTGAGTCTTGTTTGTTGTACGGCTTCTGAGATGTCCATCTGTAAACCTTTGGGCTTATGGACTGTGTCAAATGTGTAATATGCTTTTATCCATTTTGCAAGTTTGCCATTTCTCTCAGTGGGGACTTCAGAATGTCTGGAAATATCTTGCAGAGTCCCAAAAAATGCGGAGCTTTGTGGTCTTTATAAGATTAGTTGTCGGCACGGATGCCACTGCCTGAGGTCAGGCCTACGCAGTGGGATGGGAGATTTTCAGCCTTTCCCTTTAATTGGTGTGTTGTTGCAGGTTTAGTAGTGTGGTGTGTATGCATCTGATTCACAGGCTGGATATATAGTGGTGGGGAGGAAACATTATTTGGTTTCATGTCAGTTCCCTGCATCTTTTTCTTGGGATTAAATGGCAACCGTGACATGGGAACTGATACCCGTACTGGAAAAGGAGCATTAAACATGACCTTGCAAAGCCTTCTTTCTCTCCTGGTATCACGTGGCCATAACAGCAATTTCATCTTGTTTGCCTCTGTGTCGAACTCTCAAACACGCAGAGAGAGCTGAAGTGTTGAAACAGCCCCAACTGTTGCCTGATATCAGGTATGCAAAAAGAGCATCCTTCTAGCACCTTCCTTGGTACTTCAAGAGATCCAAGGTGATACCTCGAAGAGCAAGTGGCCAAGCAAAACATCTTGGATTGGCTCATGTGCAGGGAAGTAAGATACGCTGGCCAAGGTCTTTGCGGTGCTGGTGCAGTCATGAGTTTCTGTGAGGTGTGGAATCAGTGGTCCACCTTCTTGTTGGACTCAGTTGGACTGTTGCCACTGGAGCATGCCAGACTTGCACCCAACTGTTCTCAAATTTCCTAGACTCACAATAGCCATAAAGTTATGAATCAGTAAAAGCATTGTTAAAACCTGCGTAATAGAAGGTCTTCTCTTCTAATACATATGAAATCATTTGTTTTTCTGGTTAAATTCACCTAGAAGAGCTATTATTCTTCCATGCAGTTCACAAATGCACCATGAAATCACCAGTCTGTTGATAATGCGGTACTGAAAAGCTTGGATATACCCAATATTCCCACTAAGTGTATGTTCTCTCCTTGTCTATTGCAGAGCACTCTGTGTGTCTATTGTAGACAGGTTATTTATGCACAAAGTTATCTTCAGCAAGACGACCAGCTCCACTCCATCAACCATGCCTCTCCCCAGACCAACCCTACAATAACCCTCCTACTCTTTTCTTTCTTCCGTGTAGCTGGATAGCGCCACATCCCTCATCCAAGCTGCTAAGAATCTGATGAATGCTGTAGTTCTCACCGTCAAAGCGTCATATGTGGCGTCGACCAAATATCAAAAGGTCTATGGTACGGCAGCGGTCAACTCACCTGTTGTGTCTTGGAAGATGAAGGCACCAGAAAAGAAACCATTAGTCAAGAGAGAAAAACCAGAGGAATATCAAACAAGAGTGAGAAGAGGTTCTCAGAAGAAACACATTTCTCCCGTACAAGCCCTAAGTGAATTTAAAGCGATGGATTCCTTCTAATTCACTAGGCTTCACTACAAGGGTTTTTTTTTTTTTAATTTCCTTTCTTGTTTTTGTATGCGTACCTGCCGGCTTGTATGTGTCCGGCATGGAAACAGATAACGAAACAGTGTCAATTTGCATGCAAACAGACTTTATTGGAGTCATTAAGCGATCCACAATTTCCCTTCCCAGAGGACACAGGGTGTCTCTTCCACTGACCTTTTTTCCCACAATAGCAAAATGAAATCCTTCCCTACCCCTGCAAGAAAAAGAAAATGTATGGTAAAGCTGGGGTATGGGAAAGGGAGATAGTCAGCTCTGAAGGATGGGAAGTAAATCCTTAATGCATGCAAGAAACATTAGGTTGGCGAGACTATTTATGGGGGAAACCAGGACCTTGCAATGGCAGCCCATAATGGCTTGTATTGCTTTTGTTACAGTGCAATCATGTAACTAGCCAATATGCTTGAACCCGTGGCCCTGATAATGAGACAATTAAACTTTGGGTCATCTTCATTATGGTATGTGAATTTTTAACAAAGATGGTGATAAAAGAAAATTAACACACTTAACCCACACTTCCTTCTTTTGTTTCTAGTAGTGTTATGACAATGCTTCTGTTTCGACAATTCCCACTTGACATGAGCAGAGTTTCTCTCTTGCGTGCTCTCTCTATTTCTCTCTTTCTCATTTGAAATTGTTTTCCTTTTGCCAATTGAATTTCTTCTGGTGGAGTATGAAGCACAACATGGTGGTTGACATTGCCTTTTGTATTATTATGATTATATTATTATTCATATTATTAGACATAGAAAAACTGGTGATGGAATGTGTAGAGCCGTGAGAACTGACACGTGTGAGAATTTAGAGGCAGATACGTAGGCGTGGCTTTGGATTACAAGGTATCTAATATACCACCATAACTGCTAACTCTCAATAAACTTATTTAACCTTGGATTTCTCAGTACGACTCATGTTGTTCAAACAGTCAGCTGTTTTACACACGTATTTCCACCCATTTCTGTGATGTGGATGGCACCTGGGCTAAACCATTGGGCATTCTTTGATCTTAAAAGCCAAGGAAGGAAATTGACATCAAAGCACAAGCCCAAGCTTCTGGGCACTGATATCCAAAGATGTTCCTGTGTCACTGCATCCTCCAACTGGGCTCCCCACCCCAGAAGGAACAGCAGGGAGTTGGAAAAGCCTGCCTGTACCAAGGCTGCTCACCTGACCCTACCTGGCCCACTGTTGTGACCCTTCCATCACTTCCACATAATGGTCACAGGTCCAGGGCAGTGCCTTTCCTCACACTCAAGCCTAGCCTGGAGCCTTCCCTTGCTAGTGCAAACATTTGTGCCAATGCAGTGAGCAACGCCACAGTTCTGTGCACATAGAAACAGAGCGAGTCAGAAGGGGTCTCTTGGGCCATCTAGTCTGACCCCTGGCTCCAGCCAGCTCTGCTCACGACATGCCTTCCATGTGCATGCCCAGCCTATCCTCAAACACCCTCACCGGTGGGGCCTCAACCGCCTTCCACCACATGCACCTGCGCTAGCCAAAGTCCCTTCATCAAGGCACAAGACATGAAGCATGCCTGGGCTACCTGGGAAGATTGGGCAAGGGTTTTACTTAGAAGGTCCTCTCCACACCCTGCCAGAAAAAGGGGATACCAATGGGCAGTTTATGGAAGTCTACTTTGTTTTTAACTAAATGGACCCAGGAGCAAAACAGCAGCTGAGAAAGGGAAGCAGAGAATTTAGTTTTATTCATTTAGGGCACAATCCAGTGCTCTCTGAGATGCATGCATATAAGCCTCTTCTCCCTGTCCCAGGCATGGCCCCTTTTGTCCTCTCCAAGCCCAGGAGCATCCTTGGAGAAGCTCCTGACATGGCCTTTCCCCCTGGTCTCAGAGCTGAGCACGGAATAATTCTACACCCCCCACCCCCCGGACATTGCCAGGAGGCGATAGCATCATATCCTTATGCACGATATGACTTGAGTTATTTTCCAAACTTGCACGGCAGCCCACATAATAAAAGCAAAAAAATAACAGCGATGGTAAAGCTGCATAATAAAACACATTTTAAAAGGTTTCGTTTTTTTAAAAGGCGCCATAACAAAACTCCAGCATTTAAAAGAAGTAAATAACGGAGAAGCTAAAAACATAAAGGTCAGCGTTCAATGTATTTTGTTAAATATCAAGCATTTAGAAGTTAAATGGGAGAATAAAAGGTTTTCGTGGTGCTAGAAAGTCAACAAATGCAATGCCGGGCAGACTTCTCTTGAGAGGAGATTCCACAGTTTGGGGGCCGCCAAAGATAACTGCCACTCAAAAGTGCCCCCCCCCCCACACCTTGAATTTCAGGCTGTCGGGACAGTCAGAGCAGGTCTCAGAGAAGGATCTCAGGGCTTGGGCAGAAATATGCGGGTAGAGTTAAACATATTCTAACTTTTAAGGAGCAGAATGGCTTCAAGCACACACTTGGTCCAGGAATTTAGCCCTGTTCCCAAACACAGCTCATGAGTCTTTTCATGGAAAAACAACTCCCCTCCACTTTTATCTGTGGGTTCCTTTTCAGCTGCAGAATTTAGGGTGGAAAAGACTTTTTCTTGAAATTTTCAGATAGATGGGAGTAAGCAATGCTTGCTGGTTTGTGGCGAATCACTCAGAGATCTAGGTGTCGATCCCAATCTGTCTTCTGTCCTCCTCTGATGGAGCAGATGAATATAATGCAACATTGCGACACCTGGAGCTGTGGGATGACCCAAGATATGTCATGGGTTGGATCTAGGTTCTTCATTCTGTGAACTCTACTCATGCAAGCTGCCTCTGTCTCATACTAAGGGATTATCTACATTACAGACACTTAAGGGAATTGCCTACATTTTTGGAGACCCAACTACAAGGTTGGATACTTGCCTCAACCTCATAGCTGGTCCTGGCACCTGGAGCATCATCTTCCCATGTGCAGCCAGTTTGTGCAATCTGAGCCAGCTGCTTCCTCAAGGTCATAAGTACAATCTCAGAGATGGGTGTAGTGAGCATTTCCTGGTGTGGGGAGGGAAAGAGACAGCCATGGCCAAGATGTGAAGCATCTTGGCAGAGCTTCTGCCTCCCTTTCTGCCCTCGCAAGCCCCACTTAGGCAAAAATGGTTCTCTTGGTGCTTTGAAGGAGCACAGAGCTGACATTTCCCTCCATGGTTCTTCCACCTTGCATAGGATGCCCATAGTCCACCAAGTTGCACCATAATGGTGTTTTATGCTGCCTGATGTGATTGGATTGGGTTTTTCTTCTCTCTCCCTCATTTTAAATAATGTTTTCATGGCTATGTTTTTATGTAACAGTCATTGCCTTTTGAGAAAGCTTTTATGCTTCTGAATCAGACTGTTGCTTTTTACTCTATAGAGTGTTTTGGGTGGCAGAGCAGCAGAAAAGAAGGGAGAGAAGTTTGAAAATGAACATCTAAAAGCACTTAAATGAAGTCTCCTCATTTCGGAAGGCTGAACAACAAATACAACTACCTGTGGAGCACAAACTGCCTGATGAAGCAGCTGAATATCTGGTTGAATTAGACCCCAAGCCTCTCTGTGGGAGTGCTACCCTGTCTCTAGCAGAGCTCACAGCTGCTTCCGCTCCATGCCTGCCCCAGGCTCAATTGCTCCCAGTTTGAAGTGACACCACTCCCATTTCCCTCTGGCTCGGGGCTGGAAGAATCCCAGATGTCTCAGAGAACTAGTCGAGCTGGAGTTGACGGAGCTCCAGCCAGAGCTTATCCATGCATGCTAAAGCACATTCCCGCCCGGTCCAAAGAGCCAGGAAGCATTACTGCATCGTCTGGCCCAGTAAGGAGAGAAGACCTCCATAGCTGAGAGACCCATGTTGGACAAGCCCAAAGGTCCATCTTGTCCCCCATCCTGTCCACATGGTGGTGGAACCTCTCAAGTAGGACACGAGTGCAATAGCATTCTCCTAGTGAAGTCCGCAGCACCAGGTCTGCACAGGGCCTCTTGACAGTATGAGTGGCACAGAACCATTGGAACTAGTAACCACTGACTGCCCTATTTCCCATTGATTAGACCACTCCCCTCTTGAGGACATGCGATTCAGTGGCCACCACTAGAACCTGCAGAAGCAAATCCCTTCATTTAGCTTTGCCCTGGCTCAAGAAGGGCTTCCCTTCATCTCCCCTGCCCCCGATCAAGCTTCATGGGAGAACCCCAGTTTCTAATCCCGTGAGATTTCTCTAGGGTCTCAAAGAGAAACCTACACCCCACATTGGCTGTTTAGATAGAAAAAGGTGCTAAAAGACAAATGTCAAAAGAGCCAGAAGGGAAGCAAAGGACAAAGGGGAGTGAAAGAGACAAAGTCTCTTTATATTTGTAGAAATATAAATCTGAGTTGGCTGTGTGGGCCTCTAACAAGTAGCTTGCACCCATGTGGAAGAATGGTAGAGAGTGTAGCACATACCTTAACCCCTGCCCTGGAGTTCCACCAATCAAGGGCTCGTCACATACACAGAAAACACTCATATTCTTGCTTGGCTGGGAGCCAGGCATTAATTAAAGGAGAGATACTTTACCCAGTTCTGGCAGGGCAGTTATCATTTAAAAAGTTTCCAGGTTCTATGTTTAGAACATAAGAAAGATGTGGGGTGGGGAACACACCTGCCTCCTAGAAGAACTTGGAAGAGGCCAGCCTGGCCAGAAGAACTCGAACAACTCAGAATAAACTCTGTGTGTCCAGAAGTTAACAGCATGTTGGCATTCACTGGAGGCATTCAGCAGAGCTCAGCACTCTCCACTGAGCCCAAAATGGGTGGGTGGGGAGCAACTTACAATGGAAATGGCTGTGTTTGTGGCGACTGCCATCTTGCCCATGGGAATGTAAGAAGAGCCCAGTTCGAACAACACAAGGCCCATGTGGTCCAACATCCTGTGTTGGCAGAGGCTGTCTGGCTGCTTCTGGGAAGCCCATATGTGGGAGCATGAAAGCAAGAACTCCTCCCATGTGGTGTTCATCTGGTATCTTGCCTACAAACAGGAACACGGCTAGTGGTTTTGGCTTGGCCTAGGGAGTAGCCTCTTCTCAAAGCCTTCTCATCCAGGCAGTATGCCTTCCATGTCCATCCTGGTTGGGGCTAGGGAGCTTCCAGTGCAACATGTCTATGGGGAAGGCAGATCTAATCTAGCAGCATCTTGCAAATACCATTATTTATGGTATGTGGGCACGAGGGGTGGCTGAGCATGCACAAGACTCAAAGGGTGCTGCTTGAGGGCTTAAGACAAGCACCCAGAAGACCCCAGGTGGCCCCTGCATGTGAAAGAGAAATACTTGTGCAGTGGGGTGTGCCTGCAAGCATGAGAAGAGCCCTTCTGGAACAGAATGAGGGTCTATCCTGGTTGGCATTGTGTTCACGGTGGCCCAAAAATCAGGCAGGGGTGCAATAGCACCTTTTCTCCCATGTTCTCAAGCAGGTGGTACACATTAGTGCGCCATCCCCGACACAGGAGGGGGCTGAAAACCATCAGGACTAGTAGGCACTGACAGCCTTCTCCTCCATGGACTGGCCCATTCCCCCTTGACACGGTAGCCATCACTGCATCTAGTGGAGGAGAGTACCACAGGTTAACTCTGCACTGTGTGAAGAAGGGCTTTCTTCAAACTGCCCTGAGCCAACGATCATCAATTAAGGATGATCCCCAGACAGGCCCGTGAGGCTGAAATACCCAGCAGCTAACGAGATCTTCTTTAAACAAGCATTGCTCTCCAACCTGCTTCAAGGCCATAACCCAAATATTCCAGCAGTCAAGCCCATTGCCTGAGGATGTGGGGTCCTCTCACAACTCATGAGCACACACTCCACATATGTCTGGGTTTCGGGGTGGGACAAGCCCGGTTGGAATCTGCCTCTCCAAGCATGTGTGGGCTTTCCCTTGTGCTCAGTCTGGTCTTCCAAAACCAGCTGAGTCAAGGGGAACTCTGCAAGTGCTCGTGGGCCGCCAGTTCTGCACTGGCCACCTCCTTGGGCGTCAGGTGCAGCTCTCGGAGGTGCTGCTAGCGATCATGCAGGGCACCTTTCCTGGTGAGGCCTTTTGGACCAGCCCTCATTGGAGTTAGGCCCAGTAAATTTGATGGACTCCCACCCCCTGACATATTCTACACACATCCTATTCTGGGTTTCAGCAAATTCTGGGCCTCCAGATGCTGTGAACTTTCTCTTGATAAATTATGTATTTATTATTTATTTATTAAAAGCTTTTCTAGCCCATCCACTACAATTGTCTCATTACAATAACTGAGTAGAATAAAGCAAAACACCCCAACATCCAACAGTTAATATACTAAAACCTCAGTTAAAATCAATTGAACATTAAAATAGCAGAAAAATAAAAAGGTCTTCACCTGACAGCAAAAAGAATACAGCGACGGTGCCAGTCGGACCTCCCTGGGGAGTGTGTTCCACAGTCAGGGTGCCACCACTGAAAAGACCCTTCTCTGAGTAGCTACCGTCCTGATTTCCTTCAAGGAGGGCTCCCGGAGCAGGACCTCAGATCTCAAGGGGCAGGTCAGCACATAGGGAAGAAGGCAGTCCTTCAGGTATCCCGGACCCAAGCTGTTTAGGGCCTTGTAGGTCATCCTCAGCACCTTCAGTGGGTCCCAGACTTCAATTGGTGGCCAGTGTAACTGGTAGAGGACCAGCGTTATACGTTAATACCTGCCGGTTCCCATTAACATCCTGGCTGCTCTATTCTGAACCAATGGAAGTATCCAGACCGTCTTCAAGGGTGGCCCTACATAGACCACATTACAGTAATCCAACTGGGAAGTTGGACAAAGGGTTAGAAAAATGGCATCACTCGGATTCCAAGATTGATTGATCGATTGATTGCTTTTATTTCTATACCACCCGGGAACCAACGTTCTCTGGCCAGTGTGCCACAATCAATACATGCAATAAAAGACAATATAAAATATGAATAACTATAAAAAGTCATAACATTACACTAAACATTTCTGGCCATGCTTTTCTGACACCTTCCCTTTTCATTTTGTTATTTTGAGCAGGCTATACATCTTTATATCCAAGAACTGTTCCTTTCTTGGCCAGGGGTAAACAAAATCAGCATGTTTGAATAAACAATTGCTTGCCAAAGTGACAGTAAGTCAGCAACCCTGCAAGTTCAAAAACTGAAGCAATGAACAATCACGTATGGTAAATTTTTCAGTTCATCAAGGAAATGGCCTTAGCTGAGCCATGTGTTCTGCTTTAATGCCATGATCTCTGTTCCGAAGGAGAAAATTGCCTTGCAAAATATGAGAACTTCCAGTTAATAAAGTGAAGGAATATACCCTGTATAATTATAGCAAAATAACTCTGGCAATCAGAAACAAAGATCCAAAAGACATGGAAAAAGAGATGCTCCTTTCTCTTTTTCTAATCCTCACAGGAATCTACCAAACTGAAAATGATCTGGACTTCAGCTCTGTGTTGGTACACTCCCTATTTTTCTGCAGTTCATTAATTCTCAAAGCCATGTCACACCATTAATGAGCTGCAGATGTAATCTGCTTCCTGCTTCCCTACTTCCTGCACACTCCATCAGGGGTCTTCTCATTTCAGTGCACAGCTTCATCATAAAGTCAGAGTAAATATAAATTCCCTGGAAAGACGTTTACTCTGTTTCGGTGGCTCATCCTGCACTGACAAAGCTTTTGCGCCAGAAAGGCTGCAAACAAAGAGACCAGCCTCAGATGTGCTGCACCGTCTTGCCTGTATTCTCACTTATGCTGTTTTGGTCTTGGTTAGGTGAAAATGCCACGGAGCTTTGGATGGAAGAACAAGATTTTCCTCCGGTTGCCTTCCCAAACGAAGATCCTCTTTTCAGCAGGCTTTCAAAGCCCTGCCATACCTTCTCCATGATGCGGTTGCTGCTTGCAGTGGGCTGGACATGCTCTCGGGTGCGTCTCTCTTCTGTTGCAAAGGCATTCCCGAGAGTCTTCAAGGATGGTTCATATTCCGTGTCCAGCAGGGCGGCTTTCCTCTGAACCCTGCCCTGAATAAATGCACAGAGAGCGCATTTAATTAGATAAGGCCCAACTTTCTCCTTGATAGGGATTTCATTTTTTCTGAGTGTGCGGATCACTTCCCACAAAGCACCTCACCGGATGATTCGCTGTGATAGATTCAACTTGATAATTTTGGCTAGAACAACTTAGTCTAATATAGGTTCAAAGTATCTTCAGTTGCACATGTGAACCATTTTTTATAACCCAGCATACTGTTTTTTCTGTGCTGTTTTCCTTCATTCCATTAATTTCTCCACAATATAATCCTTACAGACAATGGAGTGAGATCAGGCACACCAAACCTCCCTTACCTCCATGCGTACAAAGTGTTCTCATGCAGAATCTGTACAAGTGATCTGTATCCTCAAGAGATGCACCTCCATTAAAATGTGTTCAACACCCTTGCAGAATAAAAACTAGCTCATCGGGGCAGGAGGAAAATCCTGCATCCCTGCCAGCTAGTTTTCTGTGTGTGGGGAATTGATTCTTGGCCTTGACGCATCATTCTCGAAGGCTGAAATCCCTCCCCTAAGGTGCAGTTACAGCAGTGATGGTTTTCAAGTATTTTGTCCCCATCATCCTTTGCTGTTGGCCTTGCCCACCACTGGAGGGCAGCTCCTGGGAGCTTCACCAGAACTTCATGCAGTCCTTAGTCTGAAACATCAGCACCCTGCAAGTAAGACCATGATTCTTTCACTCAGTGTTCCTCTGAGGAGCAGCTTGGGCACAAGGGATGGGTTCGGAGCGGGTGGTGACTGAGCAAGAAAGGGCTCTTGGGGTAGTAGTGGACAGCTCAATGAAAATGCTGGCCCAGTGTGCAGCTGCTGCAAAAAAGGCAAACCCCATCAGGAACAGAACAGAAAACAGAACTTCCAAAATCTGAGCTAAGAATTCCATCTTTTTAAAGGAACAGCAATGCTGAGCACTCACCTGGCTTGGAATTGGGGTGCTTTCGGAGAAAGAGGCACAGGTTTGATTTTATAACACAAGGACACATATAAACAACTTTTTCCTACCAGGATTTATCTGAATTTTCCCAACACCCTCCCCATTAATTAAGGCGATAATATAACTGAGATTGGTCAGAACCTCCAGAAATAGATCGAGGGATGAGCAAAAGTTTCCTCCCTGTGTCTCTTGCTGTGCCTTGTTTCCGGCCGTTTAGCGATCTCTGTTCCCTGGGAGAGAGACTATCAGATACCTGGTCATACCTGGATGGCTTGTGGTATCCTATTCTGGCTGTCCCAGTCTCCTCCCCTCACGGGCCTTGAAAAGCCCCCATCACCTCTTCTTCAGGGTTGCTTTCCAACCTCAGAGAGCAGGCGGTGAGGGTCTTCCCATGACAGCTGCAACAAGGCACGGAGGCAAGTTCGGAGCTTTGGTTCCCACTCCCAAGGTCGGAATGCTGTCTCCCACTTGGCGCTTGGGAATGCAAACTATCCTGCACACACACACACATGCACCCCCCCCCCCAAAGCTTCGGCTGGATGTAGGATCATTCCTTAAAGTGTGAAAGTGTGTGTGTTTTTAAAAAAAATATGCTTCAATGTGCTCATTTTCTAAAGATAGGTGTTTTCAAGTGTGTTTGAAAGTTCAGGCAAGTGCAAACATTTTCTGAGAAATGTTCTTTTTTCTTGTTTGCAGTTGTGGATAGGACACGTTTGGTGATAATGCGCATGACGCTTTGTGGATTGAAACAAAATTCTCATACAACCTCTAGTTTGTGATAGTATTACAGACATATTGCATTGCATTTATACCCTCCCTTTTTAACTCTTGTGAGGAACCCACGGCAGTTCACATAACTCCATTTTATCCTCACGACAACAACCCTGTGAGGTAGGTTGAGTGACTGGCCCAAAGCTTCCTGGCTGATGGGGACTAGAACCTGCACCTCCCAGGTCCCCAGTTCAGCATTTAGACAATAGAAATATGTATATATAAGTCATTTCAGCTTGCACGATGGCCTGACCAGGTTCACATCTCCACTGGGTATCCTTGTGCCAATTACACCCCTCAGCCAACCTGTGTTATCTGAAGGATCCCCTTCTCCCATATTTACTTGCCCAAACTCTGGGGTCACTTTTGGGTGTCTCTCCAGGAGCCCCTTCTGAAGGAAATGAGGAGGCAGTGGTCAGGAGAAGGGCCTTTCCAGCTGGGGCACCCCCGTTGTGGAATGGGCTCCCCAAAGAGGTGTGCCCACTTTGTATTCTTTTTGGTGCCCCATGAAGCCCTTTTTATTTTCCCAGAATGTTAACAGTTTAACCCTGCGACGTCGTTGCACTTTATCCTGTACCACAGCCCTGCTTCTATGCTGATTCAATTGTGATTGCTATTCTGGTGTTGCTGTTTTAAATTATGTTGTATTTGCCTGTTTGTCTGTCTTTTAAGCATTTGCTTATTTTGACTGTTGCGAACCGCCCGGAGAGCCTCAGCTCTTGGGTGGTGTAGAAATGAAATAATTAAATAATACCTCCCTGGTGTTTGTGAGGACAACACAAGGGGAGAACCTTGCTTAGCAGAAGGGTTGGAGAAAGCTCCATCAACTTCACAGTATCCAGCAGTATTCTTTGCTTCTGCACAGATATGGGCATAATTTAGGACTCCATTCTCCAAAGCAGCTCTCTTGAGATATTTTGGCCTGTGACTTCCACCATGCTGGCCATTTCCAATGTTGCCCTGTGCTGGTGTCAGTCGCAAGTCAAACAGTTTTGGAGGGACCCAAACTGGAGAAAGCTGTTGAGGAAGATGCTTTCCGAAACCTGCAGTCCTTCTCATTCCTAGACCTTAGATCCTCTGAATTCAAGTCTGCTTGTCATTAACCAGCAAGGCCAGAGAGAGATAGTATGACTTGTCCTCAGAAAAATCCTAAACCCAAGAGACCATTTCTACAGTGTGAAGGACACAGGATTCTTCCCAGAGACTGCATCTGTTTTCTCATGCCATCAAAGTGCAGAGCTTAATTGCTAATGTCTCTGTGTGTCTTGAGACAAAAACATAACCAGTCAAATAAAACACAAACAATGCTTTTTCTTTCTTCTTTCTCCTTCCCTTCCCCAGCGATGATGTGCCAAATAATTACAGTGAAGAAATAACCGTTTGTATCCTAGCAGTGCTGGCCTTGGAAGCCACCAATAAAAGAAACAATTATGAGAGCATCACATATCATGGGCTCTCGACTGAGATGACAAAATTAATGGTGTAAGGAGAGACCCTTTGCTAGCTGCCACGTCTCCTTTTCATTATCTTCCTCCATAATATCCCTTTGTCTTCTCAGTTCCGTCTTGTTGTCCTGCACCCATTTCCCCCAAAGCAGTCAGAGATGCCACCTGACCTCTTATCTGTCAGATCTGAAGCAGTGATGCTCCAGATGCAAAGACCAAAGTCACCCGGTGGAATGATCTCTAAAGAAGCAGGAGGAATGAAAATGGAACGGGGGAGCCCAGCTCAAGAGAAAGGGGGACTACTACGAGGTTGACCCAAGGGTCTGACTGAAAGGGTGAAGCTGATGTGCCATTTGGAGGACAGACTGTAGAGGAAAGGGTGCAGCTCAGCAGTGGACCACCTGTTTTGCTTCTTGAAGGTCCCAGGATGCCAAGACCAGTCAGGGGTGTTGAACTTTTTCCACGCAAGGGCCAAGTTCCATTTGGAAGAGGCTTTCCCTGGGCCACATTCCAGGGAAAGACAAACGGGGTCAATGAAAGGCACCCCAGTAGCATTAGAAGCATGAGTCTGTTGTGTCTGAAGGTTGCCATCCTAGGCTGGTTTAGACAGCTGAAAGTTCTATGGCTCCCAACATGCCTCAGCTCCCCGTTGCGATTCTGGCAATGTGTGACTGGAGCAAGATGGATCTTGTAGGTCTTATTTCTGTCTTAAGTGGCATAGGATTGTAGCTTGCAAAGCTTTTCCTGCCAAAATTAAATCTTATCATCCACGGCTTGGGGAGGGCATGAGCTTCACCATCTGCTAAACCCCTACTGAATTGTTCTTCCTGGAGTTTTTTTTCTTTTTCTGAAAGCAAAAGCTTCCTTCTCCTGGGCATAATCTCCCTTTTTTGCAGGTAGGCCTGTCCTTAGAAGACAAGATCCTTCACACACACACACACACACACACACACACACACACACAGAGAGAGAGAGAGAGAGAGAGAGAGAGAGAGAGAGAGAGAGAGAGTTTATTGCATGTGCTTTATTCCCACAATGTGGGCCTGTGAGAGAAATACGTTTTCAACTGGTACACATATTTCTTCCTCTCAGTGACTTTGTGACTTTGGATGATAGAGTGCAAGACAGTCTTCCACATGTCCAGTGCCCATGTCCTCTTTTGCAAAGGACAGTTCTCTATTTGAAGGGCTGCCAGAATAGTGCCCACCATTTTGAACATGTTCTCTGTTGGAAGGACTGTCCATTTTAATGGTAGTAAACCATTAGATGGGAAGCTGAGCACCCACGTCACGGGGCCCACCGTCTCCCATACTATGGTGAGACACTTTGCATTTTTCCTTAAATTATGCATTTTTAAAATTTATTATCTTTATGTTCCACCTTCTTTTCTTTCAAGAAACTCAAGGCAGCTCGCAGAATACTCCACCTCCTTTCAATATTATCCGCAACAACAACCCTGTGAGGAAGGTTGAGCTGAGAGTTTGTGACTGGCTCAAAGTCACTCATTAGCCTATGGCTGAGTAGGGACTAGAACCCAGACTGCCTGAGTCCCGATCCCATGTCCTTAACCATTGCACCACACTGTCTCTCATTAATAATCATCTATGCATACAAACAAACATTTGCCAATCTGTGCAAAAAGATGTCTTTTTTGTTGGCAATTCCCAAGAAGCCAAACTTATAAAACATCAAGATATAAAAATTAGAAAACTACAAGGTATGGTCCAGTCCCCCACACCCAGACCAGATCAAATCCCATAAAATGTTCATTATTTCGCTTTTAAAACAAGCACCTAGTATGCTAACTATCAACTGCCCTGAGAATGTGTTGCTAATTTCTCTTATCAGCACATAGAAAATCTTTTAAGTTTTTCATAGGGACGAGTTAAATGCCAGAGCCGGCCCATTCTTGTTTCTCCTTTCTGAAGTTTCAGGGGCTTTGTTAAAAGATAATTAGAAAATTGAGGCCATGGAACGAACGTTTATGAGAAAATGGTTGAACTGATGTGAGAACGCTTCAGAGGATATCTGGTCCCTCTTCAGTGGAGTAAGAAAATATCAGTACCCTTTTTCACTCCATCCACATCTCTTGATGGGAAAAGAAAAGCACGTCTTTGTTTAGAAGGCAAACCTCTTATTAAATTTAATTACTTCCCCTGTGGATTAAGTCATGAAGGTGTGATTTTCAGATGGAAGGTGGTTTTGTCTTCAAAATGCCATGGCAGAAGGCTGGCTACTGGCAGGGAAGAGTGTAAAATAAAGCGTTTCTCCACATGGGTCCCACTACATTTTGCTAAGATAAGACAGGAGGCCCAAAGGTTTGAAATACTCAGTATTAGAGGCTGCTGAGTTACGTAACAGAATGTGTCCCTTAAAAAGAACAAGGATGATAGAAGACTGGGGTGACAGAAGAACCCCCTGGCTGAGCCTTCTGCAGGGGAAAAGACCACATTATCCAAACTCTCTCGTTGCACAAGTCATTTTGTTTATTGTCTGAAAAGGTTCCTGCTGGCTGGCTTCTTTTCCTCAGTTCAGCCAAGATGCTTCTCACTCAGGCTCTGTCTTTGCTGGCAGGATTTACAGAGGTCCCACTGCACCCAGAGCAAACCCCTACGAGGAGGATCTCGGAGCTGCCAAAGATTAGAAAATGCAGCCCCGTGATCCTCCTTCCATGGGTGTGTTTGGTGAATTGCATGAGTCCTCATGCCAGCTGGCATCCTCTGCAGTCGGAGATCGCATGATAACACATCTTAGATTTTTTAACTACAGAGTCAGGAGACAAGGAAGACGAATTCTGCCTTTGCAATGTCATTTCCATTTCCCTTGGCAACCCCATGATTGTCACCACCCTTTAGAAAAAGCAAATTGGATCCACAGCAAAACCACACAGTCTATTCTTCCTCTGAAAAGAAGCACACCTGTTCGGAGATGCAGTAGTCTGTTCCCATGTCAAGAAGGATGCTCCACAGCCATCCCTCTGCCCATTTTCATGCTGACACTACATTCTGTTTTTTATTTGTCTTTGGTGGGGATGCATCTTTAGTTTCTTTAAAAAAAACCTTTCTTAAAAGACTGCTGAAATTATCGGTATTCCCCCTAGATATGCTTATCTTCCTTCCTCCCCTGCCTTTTCCCTGGGAACAGAGTCTGTCTATAGCAAGGTGGCCAGAAATGAAAGCATGCATCCCCTGAGGATGTGAAAAGATTTGGGGGTGGGGGGAAGCTCATGCTAATTTAATTATCTTGACAATATTCTAGGTAAAACCACTGAAATTTAATATATTCCATTTTAGCAGGAAGGTTATGGGCAGGTGAACCATCTGTCTGTGGTGTTCTCTGCATGAGATTGCAATTCTATGCATGTTTAGTTAGGAGGAAAAGTCCTCCAGTTCCCAGCATACTTAGGCAGCTAGGCTGACTGGGGAATACTGGGAGTTGTAGGATTTTTTCTGTCCTGCATGAGAATCGCTCAGGTACTTGAAAGGCTGTCACAAAGAGGAAGGACAGTTATCCCTTCTTGATCCCAGAGTGAAGAACATGGAATGATGGACTCAAATTCCAGGAAGCCAGATTCTGGCTAGATATCAGGGTAAATTTCCTGGCTTAGTACAGCAATGGAACCCATGACCTAGGGAGGTTGTGGGCTCTCCCACACTGGAGGCATTCAGGATGCAGCTGGACAGCCCTCTGGGAGGGGGCGTCCTGCACTGAGCAGGGGGTTGGGTCCAAGTGCTCTCTGGCCCCTTCCAACTCTACTGTTCTCTGATTGTTTGGCATTCTGCTGGCTTCTGTTGTTTTTCCCTATTTGCAAATGCTGAGGCTCATGTCCTAATGCCGAGTTCTTGGCCGGAAGAGTGTTAAGCTTTAAAATGTTGGTATTTTGGCTCCAACATTTCACTTTCAGATTCACCCCCACCCCCATTGCCTTTGATTGCACCCACCCCTGGAATCTCTTGCCCAAGAACTGCATCAAAATCAATTCATCCCAGTAGGGAGGCAGGGGAATATTAATAAAAAAGTAAGTCTGGAAACCAAGAGAAATTGTGGGAAAGGAGGCAGACAAGGAGGTTGGCTGACAGGGTGGGTCAGGTGACCAGAGCAGCTTTTAGGAAGCCACATAGAAAAGATCAGCATCTCTTAGTTGCCCAGGCAACAGCCAGGTCTAACTGAGATGCATCTCTCTCTTTTTCTTTAAACCCCTATATATGATTTTTATTTGGTTTTTGCAATCTTTCAGCCCCACCAAACAGCAGCAAAAATTGCTGAGAATAAAAAAAGACTAGAACCACAAACACATAAGCAGAAAAGAGGAGAAAAACAAAACAAAAGAAACACAATAGCCTCACAGTAACAATACAAAATTCATTGAACTGGTCTTGAAAGTATGACTACTGTTATATATGTGTATATATGGGCTCTCTCTCACACACACACAAACATTCAAAGTTCTCGTTCCACATCTCTAATAGGTTGAGGGAGGTTGACCAAGGGTTGGAATTAGTGTCAAGACGAAGTTGTCCTCAGAAGTCTGCTCTCTCCTAGGATGCCAAGGTTGTGAGGTCTTCAGCCCATTGTGTGGTTGAGGGAGATGATTTGCCTTTCCATCACTGGAGTAGGAGTCTCTTAGCCACCTGGAAGACTTGTCTGGTCCCCAGACCTGGACAAGACCAAAGGCTCTGTATGAATCAGAGACCAATCTCCCTGATCAATATAGATGCCAAGATTCTTGTTGCAGTGCCAGCCAAAAGAGGTCGAGAAATAATAGCAACCACAATCCATCCTGTCCAGGTAGCACTGGGCAGGGAGCAGGACACCTGGTGCCCCCAGCATCTTGGACCTATTCCAAGTTATTATTATTATTTTTTTATTATTATTATTACATTTCTATGCCGCCCCTTTCCGAAGCCTCGGGGCGGCTTACAACACAATAAAATACATTGGAATACAATAGAACATAATAAATTACCATTAAATACAAAAATACAAAAAATACATTGAGTTACAAACATAATAATATAAAATTAAAATTATCAGTATAAAATAAGTAAATAAATAATATAGTAGGAGAAAAGAGAAAGGAAGAAGAAGTTGCCCTGGCCAGATCATATATTTTAACAATTAAAATGATGTTTAAATAAAAAGGTCTTTACCTGGCACCAAAAAACCAGTACTGACGGTGCCAGGCGGACCTCTTTGGGGAGTGAATTCCATAGGTTGGGCGCCACCGCAGAGAAAGCCCTCCTCCAAGTACTTACTCTCCTAATTTCTTTCATAGAGGGTTCCCGGAGAAGGGACTCTCCCGCAGATCTCAAAGGGCGGTCGGGCATATACGGACATAAGTGCTCGTTCAGATAGCCAGGACCCAAGCCGTTTAGGGCTTTATAGGTCATAATCAACACCTTGAATTGGGCCCGGGCTTCAATGGGCAGCCAGTGAAGCTGACGGAGGACTGGAGTCATGTGAGCATAACGCCCCGTCCCCGTCAGCAACCTGGCAGCTCTATTTTGCACCAATTGAAGTGTTCAGACCATCTTCAGGGGAAGCCCCACGTAAAGCGCGTTACAGATGTCTAGGCGGAAAGTCACCAACGCGTGTGTCACCGTCGGCAGGCAGTCGAACTCCAGGTAGGGGTAGTTGCCCTTGACTCAGGCCCACGGCCTGTTGGGAGAGAGAAGGACTGATGTTCTTGGTGGGCACTCTCCAGGCCTGCTGATTGAGGTTCAGTGGAGAAGGAGAAAGAGCAGGAGGGGCCCTGGGATGTGGGCCAGTTCCAGATGTTGGAGTGGGAGACGGTCAGACTCCCAGGTGCACTGGTGGCCTCCGAGAATATTGGGAGGAGGCCTGGAAGAGAGGAGTTTCTCAGAGGCAGAAGAAGTGGGTACAGTCCTCAGCCCCAGGACTCAACATTGGCAGAGGAGGGCAGCCCAATTAGAGGACCGGCATGGGGAGAGGTGGCACACAAATTTCCAAAAGGACCTTCCCAAAAGAATGAGGTCCAAACAGGCCCATAAGGAGAGTTCCTGGGAGTAAATAGTAGATCGGGTTCAAAAAATTCTCACCTGGAATGCTGTGTCCCATTCTGGGCACCGAGATTTAAGAAAGATGCAGAAAAATAGAAAGCCTCCAGAGGAGGGCAACACGAATGATCCCAGGTTTGGAAACACTGCCCTGTCAGGAGAGACTGAGAGAAATGGGCATGTTCCGCCTTAAGAAGAGAAGACTGAGGGGGGACATGGTATCTCTCATGGCATCCTCTATAAGGACCTCAAAGGCTGTTGCAAAGAGGATGGTCAAGATCGCTTCTTGCTGATACCAGAGTGCAGGACACAGAATATCAATTCAAGCTGGAACAACCCAGATTCAGGCTGGACATCAAGAAAATCTTCCTCACAGTCAGAGCAATAGGACAGTGAAACCAGCTTCCTAGAGAGGTGGTGGGCTCTCCCACACTGGAGGCATTCAAAAAGAAACTGGACAGCCCTCTGAGTGGGGTGGTGTGACTTGGTGTCCTGCACCAGCAGGGGGGTGGACTCAATGGCCTTCTTGGCCGCTTCCAACTCTATGAAACCACACTGTGCATACTCTGAGATACATTTTGGGTATTGTACTTTTGGAAAACGCTTTGGTCAATAAAGAACGTTTCGCAAGACAGGTCTTTGGCTTTGAATGTGCGATGGAGGGACCCCCGCTCACAACACCGCCTAGATGCATCTCTAGATGGGCCAGCTTGAGAGGAACCAGAGGGCTCCTGGAGTGATGATGGAACTGTGGTGGAAGCTGCCCCTCCCTCCCTCCCTCCCTCCCTCAGCTGCTCTACATGCCTCACCACGGGGATGGCCTGTGCACAGGTCCACCACATAGCCATTAAGGGCTTTGGTATCGTTCAGATCATGTGCGATTCCCTGGCTGTGCACAGCAAGAGGATTCCAGGTTTTCTGGCTGGAATGGCTCCAAGGATTCTCCGTTGCTAATTACATTTGATTGGGCTTTTCTTAGCAAAACTATTCAGCATCATTTGATGCTGCTGCAGGAGGCTTTGCAAATGGCTGACCGTCGTCGTGCCGGCTGGCACGAAAATATACCTCGAATCCCACCTATTCTTTACACGCTGAATGGGTTAGCTTTTAAAAACACTCGCTCTTGAGTTTAAACGGCGTATAATTATATTGTCATGTTGGCCCTGGAGCTATAAATTAAATTAGATGATAAAGTGCTGACATCATGTTTGTGCACATCTATTCTGCTACCAGGAGTGAGTTTGACCCAGCCTGGAAATTCGATGCTGAAGAGAATGTTTTCCTTGCTGTATCAAATGGTTTCTCTTTCTTTCTAGAGAAACAGAAACTCATGATCAGGTTTGACTTTGCTGGCCTTGGCTTGGATGGCCACCTTACCTATTTTGTTGCTTGGCTACTTTGAATCTTTATGAACAAACCGACTGATGGGAAATAAATCGGGGAAGCTCTCTCTGTCCCCTTGCACTCTCTCCTCACAGGGTTTTGTTCCCAGTGCCAGTCCCTTGTTGCTCTTCTCTGAACCCTTTCTAGCTTGTCTGCATTTTCCTTAACTGTGGCACCCAGAACCGTGCTCCAGATGAGGCCTGGCCGGTGCTGTGCAAGGGAGAACCAGCACTACACATGATTTGAAAGTGTTACTTCTGTGAATGCAGCCAAAAGCAGCATTTGGCCTTTGGTTGACTCATATTCAGCTTGTGGTTATTGGGAAAATTCAGATATGTCCTGGTAGAAAAACATTGCTTATATATGCCTTTGTGTTATAAAATTAAACCTGTGCTCCTGTCTCAGAAAGCACCCCAATTCCAAGCCAGGTTACTGTTTAGCGTTTGCTGTTACTTTAAGAAGTGGACTTGATGGCTTCCCCAAGAAGCTGCCAGGGCTACTGTTTTGCTGATCTGTCAGAACTGGTCAGGCTGCCAGGTTAACAGCATTGCAATCCCCCTCATTTGCAGGCCAAGACCCACAGTAATCCCTGTGCCTCAGTGATTGTTATGTTAATCTCCTGCAATCAAATGCCATTGAGCTCCCTCTGCAGACCTCTCACCTTCTTCTGACTGTGTTCCCCATATTTTGTCATCAGCTGCCCAGCTGCTTGGCCCATGTGACTCAGAACATATACAACACTCTGTACATGTTCTAAAAGCTGGTAGCTGGCTGTGGAGACCACTACCCAGTGGCTTGCTGTTGTAAGTAACTGCAGGAGGCCTGGGTGAACTCACCAATAAAACCACCAGGGTTCAAGGCAGTTCAGTCTTCCCTGCAGGTCCTGGGATGCATTCTCACAATAGTAAAGAGACTCTGACATGATCTACAACAATTCCAAGATCCTTCTCTCTTGCAGTATTGTCCCATATGTCTAATAAGAGGATAGTAGGGTTAACTTTGGGTCATTTGTCCACAGAGCGAGCAAGGGAAGGGAGGGAACATGTCTTTCTTGATAGAGAAGAGAAGTGGAAGGTGCCCATGTTCCCAACTCTGGATCACACTTTGGGAACAATGGTCATGGGAAGGGTTGTGTTCCATCTATGCCAGACCATGAAGACTTTGCTCCTGGAGCCATTTTATGCAATCAGGAGATCAATTCTAATATTATGCAAGAAACGTGACTGTATAATGCCTCAGCTTTCTCCACTTACTAGGACAATTTCTTCTGCTTCCCTGTTTCTATTTATTTTATTACGGTTACATTCCACTTTATCCTGCAAGGAGTACAAATACTGTTACTGAATCTTCCTCCTCTTCTCCATTTTAATTTCACAAGAACCCTGTGAGGGAGGTTAGGCAGAATGTCCATGACTGGCCCATAGTCACCCAGTGGGCTCCATGGTTGAGTGTGGACTAGAATTTGAGTCTTCCAAGTCCCAAGCCAGCAAAGTATTCACTACACCTTTCCGTCTCTCTGTGATAGATTACTGTCCCTACTTTTGTCTCTTGGATAAAACATGTTTGTATGACTTATATTTTCATTTTTTGAGGCTTAACTCTCCCCAGAAGTTAAGCCTAGGCTCAGTGTGTTTAGCCCTGGTGCTCAGTTCCCATTTTGTCTAGATGGGCCCTGCTTTCCGGAATTCTTTCCTTCCCTTTACTCCCATTGCATAGGTACCTATGCATGAGAAATCTATTTCACTTCATTTTTCATTGGAGAGTATCTAGTTTCACCTCCTGAAACCAAACATGATCCAGAATACAAACACAGCTTAGAATGTGGTCATTCTCCATGTATTTCTGGGCTTGCAGTACTCCATGTGGAACAGAAGAAAAAAACCCAAAAACAGTGTGTTTGCAAATTGGTACATTTGAGAAATGCATATGCAAATTTTCATGCTTCTGAAAAATGTGCTTGCTCATAATTCAGAGAAATGGATGCATTTAAAACACATGCACCATCAATGCATACCTTTGGAATAAAAATGAACCTATGCTCACGTGCAAAAAGAAAACTCATGATCTGATCTGAATACAAATTGGAACAAGTTTTGACGTGGAGTTTGGAGAGCGTTGAGGGGTTTGTGTAAAAGCAATTTGCATGTCCCACATGTGAAAAGCATGCACACAAACAAACAACACCCTTTGATTTGCAGTCAGCTGTATCATCATTTTAGCTGCCTTGGCATATTCTCAACATTTTGCTAACCAATAGCAGGACAAACTCTGTAGAGAAAGGTGCTGGAGCTTAAATTTCTGCTCTTTCTACTATAGGCTGTGTCACACTCAAATGATGAAGCACTTTGGTGTTTTAGCTGTGAAAAACTGGAGGAGTGTCATGTTGGAACTGTGTGAAAAATAAACTTGGCCTCAGCCCTGCTGTTGCACACAAAGATGGAAAAGAATTGGTGCTGCCTTCAATTCTACCCTTAGCAGACCTATAGCAGATTAAAAGGGAGTAGGAAAGGGGAAAAAGAGACCACTCTTGAACAATGCAAAGTTTGAGGTCTTGAAACCTTGATGGATGAGGTTTGCTTCATGGGACCTCCCCATGAGTCCTAAATAATAGGCACTTTTCAAGCAAAGCTCCTGGAGGCATAGAAATAGCAATAGGTGTTGCTGTCGTGTGTCAATAATTGAGCACTCAGAGAGTTCTGTGTGAGGGGAAGGAGCTGCCTGCCTCTGGCCCATCTTGCTGTGATGGGAGATGCTGTTATTGTTCAAACGCTACAAACAATTTATCCCCCTCCCAACTTTATTTAAGGCAGCTGACTCTACAACGTGTTCTTTCAGAAGCTTTAATGTACAGGTAATAGCAGATAGCCGGTTGATTTTGGACAAGTATCCAGGTGAACTACCCACAAGGCTGTTCTCTGCATTCATAGGTCTCGTGTTTGCTACCTGTTAGAGTTGGCATTTTAATCCATGCTTTGACTGGGGTTTGCTTTGTGTTCTCTTGGCCCTGCGATGCCTGGACTCCATTGTAAGTGTAGAGAGTTGGGAGGAGTAACTCACAGGTGACAGAGAGGAACCACACTGTCCATGCTCTGGGGATCAGTGCGGAAGCTCTCAGCTGGAGAGTCGCCTCGAAATTTCCCAGTGGCCTCCCCATGTAACATTGTTCAGGGTGTTGCAGGAAAGGGATATGGCAGGACGTATCCCTCCTTTGCCTCAGTCCCTCAAACAAAACTCATGTAGCGCGACTAAAGCACACCTGCGCTGCACACAGGAACTAGCGTGGCTGCAGAAAAGAGAGCGCAAACTTTCTTTTGCGATCTTACCGTTGGCATCCCTATTTCATCTTTGCATTCAATATCCTGTATATCATATCTGACACAAATGGTTTCAGTAGGTTTGAATCCGGATGTGAGCCACTTTTGTTGGGGATTGCTCCAGAGGTCGAGAGAAAAATGTGACAGTTGCTTACATTCCTTGGGGACCTCAGGAGTAAACGAAGCACAACCACCCGGATTCAGCCCATGTTGGGAGCTAGATTTCTCCCTTCGTGCTTTCAAAGCAAAAGGCTGCTCTTTGGCTGAACCTATTCTTCAATGTACATCCAGTAATCCATAACCAGCAGAGAAAGAGTCTCTGAGCATGCACAGAGTGGTTTCTTGAATCCAAACTGGAAATTATTTCTGAGAAGCCTCCTTCTGAGGAACCCTGGATCAGACCAGCCTCTTAGCTGTATGCAGCTCCTCTAGCGGCCCAGGCCTTTCCTCTTGACACTGTGTCATTGGGTTCATGGATCATACCAGGCTCATCCGGCTCCTGTCCCACGCCCTCTCCTGGCAGTTGTAGACTCTGCCTATGCACAGGGTCTATCTGGACACCTGGAGATGGTGGACTTGGGAGAAACCCTTCCGCCGCTACTGGAGGCCCCATTTCCAAGCATTCATCCCCCCCATCCAAAGAATCTGCGTCCCCCTGACCCTGAAACACACACCAAGAAAAATGCCTCTTTCATTCCAAAAAGCCCATAAGAATTTCTGTGAAGTTTGGTTTGAATTTCTTTTCAGAAGCATTTTTTCTGTCATCCTGGATCAGAATGGCTGGAAGTGAAGGTAGGACCTTTTCAGCACATCACAGGTTGGTACCCACGGATACTTGGGATGCGTTGAAGCCCCATGCAATCCACCCCTCTAGCATTTGCAGGCTTCGTTTTGTGCTTGGCCCCATCTTAGAAAAGGAGCCAAACCAGGAGAACATCCAGGAACGCTTGTGCAATGCATCTTCCAAACCCAGCAACCTTCAGTGCCAGGTGCAGCGGCAGCAAAAAAATATCTGGAATATTCTCCCGAAATAGACCTGCCTGCCACCATCTTTGCATTCTTTTCAGCACCAGCTGAAGACGTATCTCTTTAAAAAGTATTTTAATACTTGATTCCTCCCATGGAGGCCACTATGCATTCATTTATACATTAATTGGGTTTTATAGTTTTAAAATTCTATTGTCACGTTTTCATATTGTGAGTTTTAGGATGTGTTATTCTAGTAGTGTGAGCCACCTGGGGATGCTGTTGGTGAAATAAGTGGCATATAGATATTTAAAAAAAGCAAAAACAAAGACTGCTGTGTGTGTTGCACTTGGTTGTGCAGTGTTTGCATGGGGCTCCATGCCTGGTGAGAGCTGCAGGAGCAAACCGATTCTTGGCAAGTGCCTCATGAATGCTGAGAGTCCTCATCAGGACCTCGAACTCAAGGCCCTGCCAAAGAGGACTGGAGACTGGGGAGCCAAACCCAGGGAAGCTGATGGATTCCCGCACCCAAAACAGATTGTAATGCACTCCTCATTGTCTTCCCAGTACCTCAAACCACAGACTGGACTAGCTGGGCCTTTTGCCTTGCTTCTGGGCAACCTATCTTCTTTCAGAGATGAACAGTCCTTCCCATACTAAGAACAATGAAAGAGGTAGGCAAATTTACAGTTTGAATCACCAGCCATCTTTACCTCCCGCTCTCCCTCGTTCTGCTTCTTTTTTTACTATTGAAGCCTGAATCTTAACTTGCTTGTTTTTCATCGTATTGATATTCTTGAGGTGTGTCCATGAAATGACTGTAATAGAAAGAAGGCTAGCTGCTGGGATTGTGTGTGAGTACATGTTTAAGCTGCTGAGATGATGCTGCTTAAACACAGCTCAAGATGAATGTCTTATAATCTCCCATAGTCTCCCTCTTTCAAAGAGAAGCCAGAATGTTGCTCGCCTCATCAACAGATCAACTGGAGATAAGCTGACAGGAGGTGAGAGTCAATATCTCGGACAAGGAAAGAGCTGAAAAGCATACTTGCCATCTAACAAATGAGAGCTCCAATAAAATATATAGTTTTCCTCGAAGGGAATATGGAGACCCTCAATCACAGAGCATCTTCACCCCCTGAGGTGCCAACCCTGCGGTCATTGCATTTAGACTGAAGGCCTGGAGTTCAGACAGGTTGTTGCCTCTTTAGAAACATAGAAATATAAAAACAGAGCGAGTCAGAAGGGGTCTCCCGGGCCATCTAGTCTGACCCCTGACTCCAGCCGGCTTCGCTGACAACATGCCCACCAAGTGCACGTCCAGCCTCTCCTTGAACACCCGCACGTGTGGGGCCTCAGCCACCTCTCGTGGAAGCCCATTCCACACCCTCAGGGTCCTGACTGTCCTGAAGTGCTTCCTGGCATCCAGATGGAACCTTGGCTCCCTGAACTTGGCTCCGTTAGAGCGTGTCCTGCCTTCCTCTGCAGGGGAGGACAGCTCTCTTCCCACCTCCATGTGACACCCCCTCACATGCCTGTATGTCGCCAACAGATCCCCTTGGAGTCTCCTCTTCTCCAGGCTGAAAAGAACCAGATTCCTCAGTCTCGCCCCTCCTTGTGGCCCTGCACTGCACTGATTCCAACCTGGCTATATCCTTCCTGTAATGTGGAGCCCAGAACTGAACACAATACTCCACATTAAATAAGAAAAATAAGAGATTCTCCTGAAATGTGGCCGACCACGGCCAACAACATGTTGTATCTTTTACACCTTGGTGTGAGATAAAGCACCAATATTTCATCCTTGTTTAGTTTAAAAGAAATAGTTAAACCACTTTCTTAGACATGTATGCCAGATTGATACAACTTTTACTTCGGAACTGTACTCTTTCTCCATAATGTCTTTTGGCAGATCCTAGTTAAACTCCATCTCCCTGCGGAGAGAAGGTACATAGCTCAACAGCAAGTTCATGGAGCTGCTCTCTCCAAGCCTTGCTGGAGGAGCTTGGCCAGCCATGGCACAAAAGAAGCTTCTGGGCTCACCAGCCTTTGGCGATCGAGAAGGTAAAATTGTAACATAATTTTGGCCACTGATCACTATGAATCTCTCTCAACACCTTCCCTCTGGCTTCCAATGATCACCTGGCAGTCTTATGCAATCCCAAGATTTATCTCAGATGTACGTGCTACAGAGTTGTGGATTTTAACTGCAGAGGACTAGCTGAAAGGAGCCCAGGTGTATGTGGTTCCGCATAGTTTTGAAACATAGTGGAAGAAATGATTGCCCCAGTATTGAAATTGTTATTATAGAGCTTGAAAATGTTAATCATTTCACTTGCAATGGCATTAGTTGCACGCTGACAGAATTAGTATGTGTGTGCCGGGGTGTGAATATTAAGGGAGTTTGGGTGATAGGAGGGGATGGTTGATTTAATCAGCTATAAAGAGTTGACGGGTTTGGTATTGCAGGTGGAACTCCATGGCTGCAAAGGGCTATAACTGAGCTACCACCGTATAAATCATGGCTAGTAATGACAGGCTACTGTTGGCAGCTGATTCATCTCATCTGCCGTGCATGATGAGGTGTGGAAAAATGAAGGCGCCAGTGAGTGCCTCAGGCCACACATGACGTCCTGGACTTTTGATCAACTTCTCATTTCAGCGATGAAATGTGACATCAGGATGTTCCTGGTGCAGGTGCTGTTTGCTCTGAACTGCTTAGCATATGCTCGGAACTCCATTCCCTCAGATCTGATTAAACTGTTAAGCAATCATCTTCCATGACGTTTGCCAGAACCAAAGGTGGTAAGCCGCTGAGATTTTGGGTCTCTCTGTGTCTCTCTAAAATTGAACCGATCGAAAGAGATCATGGAGAAAAAGCAGAGCGATTTGGCGTTCTGAATGGATGCCAGAGACACAAGACCCTGGTTTTGGCGGGTCAGTCCCTGCTGTGAGTATTGAGCTCGGGCCTTTTTGATAGATCTGGTGACTGAGGAGCAGGCTTTGGCAGCATCTGACTGGACTGGTTTGCTACATGAGAGAGAGAAAAGGAAA
This sequence comes from Varanus komodoensis, assembly GCF_004798865.1. Taxonomy (NCBI): domain Eukaryota; kingdom Metazoa; phylum Chordata; class Lepidosauria; order Squamata; family Varanidae; genus Varanus; species Varanus komodoensis. The sequence goes on from NW_025335568.1 coordinate 6,032,410, forward strand.
GGGAAAGGGGGAGTCCAGGGATACATGTTATTAAGATGGCAATACACATTCACTAGCTTTTATTGGTTGTGGAAGATATACAATTTTGGCCAAACTTTTACCATTCAGCATCATTGTTCCCCTGGCCGCTTCAGTGCAGCGATGCTCCTTCTGTTCTCCCCCTTCCCTTCCGCATTACTCACATCAGTGATCTTTTCCAAGCAACGATGGCACAGTAAATGGTATAAGGTCAAAGTGTCAGATAGCCTGTTAGATTTGATTGTGTGAGGAAATAACCAAGGGAAAGTGAAGGTATGAGAAACCAAACGAGGACTATATGGACTGGGGGAAGTGAACCAACAAGGGAATGTTTTCTTGATTAAAGCCATACAATCATTAGAAAGCTAAACTGTGGGGTGGTTTTTTTTTTACACTGCTTCAAAAGATGAATAATCTCAGTCGAGCCCTGAATAATATCAGTTCAGTATCTAGAGCAAACCTGCATCCATGGATGCTGTTCTTTTGTTTGTTGCTACTGCATGTTGCTCCTTGTCTTTGGAGCAAGTTATTGTTGTTGTTTGGTTGAAGAGCAAGTATCACAAGCCCGATTCAGAAACAAATTATGGAGGTTAGAGAGAGCTGAATGATGTAAATCGCCATACTGGAATTCACTCAGTTGAGAAACTTTGGTCCTGAGCTATGCTTGTCCTGGTCTGTATATGCTAAACACATTTAAATGAATGAGGGACATGATTCCCTTTCTTAAAGCCAGATTCTGGCTGGATATCAGGAAATGCTTCCCTACTGCTAGAGCAGTATGGGAATGAACCAATGTGCTAGGGAGGCGGTGGGCTTTCCAACACTGGAGGCATTCAAGGGGTGGTTGGGCTGTCCTTTGTTGCAGATGCTTTAGCTTGCAGTCTGCATTCGACCCAGTGGCCTTCATGGCCTCTTTCCGCTCTACTGTTCTATGATTCTGTGAAGATGACCGTACATCTTGCTAGAATACACCAAATGATTTGATGGCCTGCTATACCTCCCAGTTCAGAAGCGAATCTATCTTGAAATTCATGGGCTGTTTCTTCCAGGTTCACCTTTTACCCTGAGTGAAGAAATCATGAAGCAATACATCTTTGAGACAAACCTGATGTGGGGGGGGGGGAACTCAGCCTCTCTCCCTACACCCCCGGATTGGCTATCTTTAGCAAAGCTCTTTGTTTTCCTTAAAACTCCTTAGCTATTTCTCCAAGCAACAGCCATGACATCCTTAAGTCTCATTTTAGACAAAATTCAGGAGCAGCTACGAGCAACTTCTTATTCACTCTGATCAAGTTTCTTTATCAATTCCAAGCTCCCAACATGGCGTCCATAACAAGTGAGGAGTAGATGACATTTTCATACAGGTTGTCTAACGGTTTGCATATATTTACATCTACATCATCTATATCTATACGAGAAAACCTAAGACTAGAACATTCTTACAGTTTAGGATAAGCTAAATTTAAGACTGAGGAAAATGAATAAGGGACAATAAAACCCAGAATTCATAGATTCATTCATTCCTACTTGAATCCAAAGTTCTTGTGATGCTTCCACTTGTCCCGGAAGGATGATATTCTGGGAAGGAAAGTGACAACCACCAGCTCACAATGTTTGCTAACACCTGTGGCAGGGAATAAGGGGGAAAATGAAGGCATTAAGTTAAAAACAAGCGACAGAGTGAACATAACTGGTAGGGAAGTCCTTTCTCCAAATTCTTTGGCAACTTTTGCAGAGCTCTGAAATGGTTCTCCCTTCTCCAATGTTGCTGCCCCTTTCCACCCCGCAGCGCAATTCTGAGCTGCCCAGGTTTGAGCCAAATGTTCTCTGTGGAGAAGGTTCACCTTGCCACTACTCAGATAGGAATCAGGTGGCCCACAGGAAAAGTTTACTAAAGAATGTGGCACGAGACCGTTGTTTTTACAAGCATCCCCATGCTTACCAGAGTAAACAAAGTCATCCAAATTCACCTCTGCCTCTTCATAAAGTGAAAACCTTTGGCATTTTAATTCATCTGCTGCTCCAAGCAGTTAAACTTGGAGCAGTTATGCTGTGAGAGGGATAGACCTTTACAGATGATCGGAAGGAGGGGAAAATGAAGAACTGAAGAACGGAGAGCAGTTTGATGGAGGAACCAGCTGCCAAGAGAGGTTGTGTGCTCCTCCACACGAGATGCATTCAAGAAGCAATTGGTCAGTTATCTACTTGGGATGGTGTAGCAGATAACCTGCACTAGCGGGGGGTTGGACTCGATGGCCTTCTTGGCCCCTTCTTTCCCAGCTGTTCTGTGACTCTGTGACTAGGGGAAGTGCTGGCTCTCTTCCATTGTATTGGATTACTTCTGGATCACTGAAGCAAAGTATAATCAAAAGCCTGAGCAACTAGGGGTGGGTGGGGATGGGAATGAAAACTATTTTGTTGTACCAGATGGAATCACTTGGACACAATATGCAGAGAAAACACAGGGAGGGAATCCTCGCACCAGTGAGTGGCATCCCATAATAGTCATTAGCTTCATACATGCACTCGGGAACCGGCCCAAAATGAAGTCGATTAAATAAATGTAAAATGGAATGGAGCATTTGAGAAAATTGGATGGGAGTCACTTTGAGAGCACACTTGCTAAATAATGGGAAGGAGCAATATATTGACGCCTACAGGCTACATTAGAAGTCCATAGATGCTATCTTCTGATATTTATGCACAGCCTTTTATCATAATCTGTTTGTAAAGTACACCAAGGTGCAAAGAGATCTTTCTTACCTGCTGTTGAAATGGATCTGTGGAGTGGAACTTTTATCTCTCTATAGTATTTTATACTTCTCCCATTATTGAGTTATCAGGGAGCCTTGGAATGTTTATGGAATTTATTGTCATGGTATGGAATAGAAATGTATGTCTCTTAGTGTTACACATGCAAAAAACAGAAATTCAGAAGACTATCACCCATATCTACAATACAGATATCCATAGGATACTTACCCAAAGAACCCAATCTTAATCATGCCTACTAGAAGTCTGACTAAGGTCAGTGGAAGTTCTTGTTGCTTTTGTGTCTGTTTGTCTAGCCATCTATCCATCCATCCTCCATCCATCCATAGCCCATCATTTCATACTTATATTGCATTCTAGCTGAAGCTCTCTGGGCATTTCACAGAACAAATATAATACCGTATTAGCACATAATACAAAGAACCCTGATGTTAAACCAGAAGGAAGCTGAAGTAAGCACCAAGATAAAAGGCACCAGCTGTGCAAAAGTCTAAAAGCATCTGAGCCAAGCACCAGGACAGCATCTTCTCCCACCGATGAAGCAAAATTGAGCAGTTTTCCAAAGTATGCACGGTATCAAAAGTGGGGAGGCACACAGGATCATTCAGCGCCCCATCTCTGAGGTCATACAACCATGGATATGGGACTCACAAGGGTGTCTTCTCAAAGCAGCATATCTTTATAGTCAGCAAGGTCTGAGAACAAGCAAGCTGACTGCCACATCTGCATCTCACATCTGTCTGTGCAGAAGTAGGTCTTACTGAATTCAGCAGGACTTGGTCTCACACAGGACGACAGCTGACACAGGTTGAGATAGTTCAGCTGGCTGCTTGGCCTGCCAGACCAAGGTGCAAGCCCTGGAGCCTTTGACATGGCCATCAGTCAACTGTGTGGCTTGTGCTCCAACCAGGGCCACATTTATAGAGGGAACACCACGTAATGGCTCAGCGAAAGAACACCACAGAAACGTTGAACACTCTGAAGCTCCAGGCACCTTGAGGACTCCGCTTCATTTCTCATTGTTAATGCAGCACCAAGGCTGTGCTGAAGAGTGTTCTTTACCGACCTCTGTGCCTCTTGACTAATTCTCTGGATGAGTTAATTATTGTAATTTTATCCCCTGTGAAGCCCACTCTGAAGCTGAAAAACCTGCTGGAGTTAAGGGCTAGAAATCTTCCTTTTGGTCCTGTTCAGGTGTGCATGATAATTATTAAGAGTCCCTCACCCCTGCTTAAGAAGCTTTTCCTTTTATGCTTTTCTACATCGGAGGAATGTCCAAGGGTTCTTGGAGATGAAACCATGATTCAAAGATGTGTGAGCTTCCGGTGTGAATATAGATCTTGGCAAGAGCAGCATCTTAGACATGGACAAATCCATCTCTTCCTGGTCCACATCAGTTTCACCTGGATCCAACTGTACTCCTGCTTCATTCTGTTTTGTGCAATCATTTTAAGGCTGCATATGTGTTCACATTCATGTTTGGACACATTTCCCCCAAGCAAGCTTTAAAGTGCATTTAAAGTACTTTACAATACAAAATACATGCTTTAAAGTGCCTTTCTTAAGCCGTTTAACTTTGAGCTCAGGCCAACCACCCCTCTGCAAAAGCTGCATCAGCCTCCAAACTCGGAGGTTTCCACGAATCCAATGCAAAGAGTGAGTAGTCTTCATATCCCTTATACCTCACACCCTGAATTTAATCTAGATAGCCATTTTTGACTCCATGATGCATCAAAGTGGAGGGGGATGGAAGGAGGCTAGGATGCCATTTCTGCATGGTTTGAACCTTTGGCCCTAGCTTTCTCTCTTTCTTACCACCTCCCCAAATCCCATGGTCTTTTCATTGTATAGGTTGCTTTACAAGTTCCTTTAAGCCATCCCATTACAAATCATGGCTATCAAGTTGGAGTGTTCTTTCCATCCCATTGCTCCTGTGTTCAAGAAGGCCGCCAGTTCCAGTGTCTTTTAGGGAGAGATTTTTTGTGTCGTTGTTAACATAGGAGAATATTCACAGGTTCATTGCCCTGTGTGCATTCTGAAGAAATGCAGTCTCAAGCATTCCTTTGTCCTTGTGATTGATCTGCTGGTGGGAGAAGAGTCTGGGCTAAGAAGATGCTAGGCTTTGATGATGTTTAGGGACTAGCTTGACCAGCCTGTACGAACAAATGGAGCTATTTTTTACTGAATCTAAATGATGGTCCATGTAGTCCAGGACTGTCTGTTTCAACCAGAAGCAGCTCATCAGATACAGGACTTTCCCAGCCCTGTTTTCTCCCTCTCATAAACTAGAAACCATAAGACCAGAATGTCCCATAATGGGAAATTGTGGGAGATTCAGGAGAGATAGAAGGGAAATCTGTCTTTGCACACTGCATAAATATGAAATTTGGCTTCATAAGATGTAGTAATGGCCACCAACATGGACAGCTTTATCAGGATAGCAAGCTAAGGGGACCCGATGCCTCCTGCTCATGTCAAACATATGTTATTTTCAGTATCAGTGTATCAGGAAATCTTGGAATCACAGAACCAGGAGAATGTACATTCAGATTCACACAGAAGATGTTACCTTCACTTTCAACCATTTATTAGCAGAACACCCAGGGAACCCATCTCTGACAGAGAAAAACACAAGAGCACTGTCAGTTAGTCAGTATAGCAAACTGACTACAAACTTCCTGAGCATATACAGAGTGTTTTATAGGTTGTGGGTCACATACGCAGTTTTGGGGTGATGCTGAGGGATGAATAAGTACATTTACAGAGGAAACCACAAGTACAAAAAGAACAATGTAAGGCCGAGAAAGATTGTTACAAAACGTTACAGCGATATAGGGTGATTGAGTGGCCAATGGCTGAACAAATAGTTGAGTAATATGACTGATAATTGATCCCAGATGTAGTTTTTGACATTCAGGGGAAGTATTTTCATTAGGACAAAAGTGAACCTACCCAGCAGTGGTCCTGACAGCCGGAGAGCTCACCAGATACTCTGTTCTGCTTTTCGATTGCAGGGTAGCTGTGGAATGCGTCTCCACAGATTGAAGACATGCACGAACATTCCTGAATGGATGAAGGGTTCTTGCCTATTGATACAACGCATCTTGCAGCCTTGGGCACTTGCATGTCTGGCTCTGCAGGAGAATGGATAGAATTCTGAAGCCTCCAGCACTATCTGCTTTCCCAGGCATGCAGAACTGAGCAAAACGTTGCCCCTTCTAGGGGAGAGAAGTAGGGGCACTGCTGCCTGATTTTATAATAAAAGGATACACAAAAGCATATCTTTTATTGACAGCTTTATTTGGACGTTCCCAACAAGGACAGCATGACTCTGAATACCACTTGTTGGGGAACATGAATAATAATAAT
>NW_025335568.1:6038668-6147113 GCF_004798865.1 Varanus komodoensis
CTCTCCAGTTTCCCTTCTTCCGGAGAAGTTTGGTTTTCTTGTTTGTTGAGCAGGGGACATACTCTGCTTTTTGGAAAGTAAAAGATAAACTTCTTCTGCTTGTGCATTTGTACTCTCCTGCCATGCCACAGTGCTCTCCTCCCTGAGATGATGTAGTGGAAAAGCAGGAACTGAAATGCTCTTCATAGACCGCTGAGATCCCAGTTCTGTGATGAAAGCAGAAGTTGCCTGCAGTGGATTAACCGCCTCAGGTAGAAAGCCTCTAACTGGCCACAGCTCTGCAGGGTTCAGGTAGGAACTTTTACCTGGAGGTATTGAAAAGTAAAAGGGGATCTTTTGTGGGCAGTTCATGTGGTTTACCATGGATTTAACCCCTGCACCTTTGCATACACCCAAAGGAGTTCCTACTGCCCCCCCCCCCCCCCGATACCTGCTCCCAGTGCTGCCCCATCTTCTTGAACTCCTACCCAGAATGGGAGATTATAACAGAATGGTGTCATCTGGTCCAGGGAACTGGGATGATCCGTAGTTGCATTTGTTCTGTAATTAATGTTCCGCTTTGGGGAAAATAATTCCAATATGGAATATTCAAGTAGGAGCAGAAAAGATCCTGCACTAGTATCAGTTTAACATTCCTTCAGACAATTGGTAATGAATAATTTGATCATCTTTTCCGGGGATTCCGCTCTCCCGAGGGAGGCATTAGATGTCATCTCTCTAATTTGCTAGTTAAATTTTGTACATGCAGCTGGTGCAGAGGAACTGATTGGAACTCATTTAAGTGTTCCATGCGTTACACATTGGTAAACAGAGAGACCTTCCTGGTAAAAGCTGAACCTCTGAGCCACAAAACGCATTTTACCCCTCGCTTTATTTGAGGGAGAACAGAATCATTATTTTGTGAATAATTAACTCCCAAATTTAGTCAGCTTTGCACATCCTGTTATAATAATTAGAATCATGCTCTGATGTTTATATGCATTTATTTTTGTTTGTTTAAAGAAAAAAGTGCTTCCCAAGCACAGATAGGATTTAATTAGATAAACTGCAACTTCTTCCAAAGGTTGAAGCAGGAGGTTTTTGGTTTGTTTGTTTTAATGCTATGTGAAATCTCCAAATGGCCTGGGACAAGCCAACCTGAGGTACACCGCTGCGTCCTGGTCTTGGCAGCAAAACATTTCATGTCAAGGCAAAACTGTATGGAGGCCGCAGAAATGCTGACTCACAACCCAAGGTCTCTCTTAAAGTGGGTGGAGATGGAAGGCTTGTGAATTGCAAAGTGTGTCCCACTTACACACGCTCTGAACTTGTAGCCTTTGTTTGTGCTACAGAAGAAGGCTGTGCTGCCAGACTTGCATGAGTGTTGGTGGATTTCCTCTTCCTAGGTGAGGGCCCCACATGAGAAGAAGTCTGAGGGACAGAAGAGGGCTGGATTCTGAGGTGGATCGCTGCAGCCCAATGTACAAAGCCCTGCCTGGACCTGGGTGCTTGAAGGACTGTTTTCTCCCCATCAACCTGGGATTTAAAAGCATAGAATTCTAGAATAGTAGAGTTGGAAGGGGTCATGGGGACCATTGGGTCCAACCCCGTACTCTTGCAGGACACCAAGTTACACCATCCCAACTCAGATGGCTGCCCAGTTTCTTTTTTGAATGTCTCCAGTGTGGGAGAGCCCACCACCCCTCTAGGCAGCTGGTTCTGCTGTCCTATCACTGACAGTGAGGAAGCTCTTCCTCATATCAGGCCTGAATCTGGGCTGTTGCAGCTTGAATTGATATTCTGTGTCCTGCACTCTGGCATCAGCAAGAAGCGATCTTGACCTTCCTCTTTGTGACAGCCTTTGAGGTACTTATAAAGGGATATCATGTCCGCCCTCAGTCTTCTCTTCTCAAGGCTGAACATGCCCAGTACTCTCAGTCTCTTCCAATCTTAGCTCTTCACATTTCCACATGGGACAGTAACCTCTCTAGTTCCAGTTCTGAGCACCAAGATTTAAGAAAGATGCAGGTAAATTTGAAAGGATCCAGAGGAGGGCAACAAAAATGATCCAGGCTTTGGAAACACTGACCTATGAGGAGAGAGTTTTTATCCTCATAAATGTTATCCTCATAACAAAGAGGAAGGTGAAGATCTCTTCTTGCTGATGCCAGATTGTAGGACATGGAATAATCAGTTCAGGTTGCGACAACCCAGATTCAGGCTGGACATCAGGAGAAGCTTCCTGACTGTCAGAGCAATATGGCAGTGGAACCAGCTGCATGGAGGGGTGGGGGGCTCTCCCACACCAGAGACATTCAGAAAGGAACTGGACAGCCACCTGAGTGGGATGGTGTGACTTGGTGTCCTACAACAGCAGGGGGTGGACTCGATGGCCTTCGTGGTCCCTTCCAACTCTACTCTTCTAGGATTCTATGCTCTCCTCCAGTTCAGAAACAATCAGCCTAATTTATGCAGCCCTAAAGATCATGGCTCCTAGAAAACACAGGAATCCTAACTTCATCTACTGCATCTGGCCTGTTGTCAGGAACACTCAGTGTCTCCTTATCTCGGTTTTGCCATTGGTTCATTGGAGTTTGTGAAGCGGCGGAAATATTTCCATGCAAGATAGGAAATGGTTTAATGGGCTCTATCCATAAGAGAATCTGATCTCTTCTCAAGAGTTGCTGCAGCACTGGAGAGGCTGAGGTGCTTTCTTGAGCTGAACTACATAAATCAGGCTCTGCGTAAGTAAATCTGCTACCAAACTCAATATCTCAGGTTGCACAATGCAGCTCTCTGGGCTCAATGGCATTATGGATTTGTAACCTTTTTTGTGTGAAGTGTTTGTGCATACTTAATAGACAAATTGATGCTTTTTTCCTTAGAAAAGTTGTTTGCTATGCAAGAAGAATGAGCATTAGTCAACGGGATCAATAAATGCTCAATTCATTAACCATTGCATAAAGAATATGAGTCAAGAAGCACGTTTCTAAATTCACGCAGAATTGGCTCTTTCTAGATAGAGGCTATGCACAGTAGCATCTCTCAGTTTCTCATTTTTGCAGTCTTAAGTCAGGCTTTTCCTGAACTTTGAGATGTTTTGTTTTAAGGTTGCAGGAAAACTCCTACGTGCTCTGCGTGTTTCTCCCAATGCACACACTTTCTATGCATTTCTGGCAAATGACACATCTTTTTGCAATCACTTTTTCAAATACAATGAAGATTTCAGTATCAGCTTCTCTAATGAACCATTTTGTCCATATTGTCCATTTTGATTGGAGAACTCCATTGCCAAGTTGGAAAAATGAATTTAGGATTACCAAATTGCAAGTATTGGTTTGAAAGTGTAAACTTAGGTATATTTGTATTAAGATGGGAATGAATTCTGCCCTCCACACATCACCACACACACACACACGCTACATATATGCTTGAACAGGAAAACTACTGTAACTAGAGCTATATATGGAATTCATTTCCCTTCACAGAGCCCCTGAAAATGCTTAATTCACAGCCTGAAAACACATATTCTCTGAAAACATTTGCAAATTCCCAGACATGTGTCAGTATTCACAAAATGTGCAGTTCAGAAACACACAGCTTTAAAAATGCATGACTTTTGTAAAAGGAGCACTTTACCCATTGAAGTGCGCTGACAAACAGGTCAAACATGAGAATGGGGGCAAACCCAACTATGCTTTGAAGCAAAACTTGGAGATTCTCAACAAATTGGAACATCCATGGTTTTCCCATCGCAATTCCCAACCTAGTGTCCTGGTCATGCCCACTGGGATTCATAGGGGTGATGCAAGGCAGCACACCTGAAAGGAAGTGATGTCTCTCGAGATCTCTTTGTACAATTTCCTTCTTTGTCTTCTTTTTCCAACTACACCATTTCTGCACATCGTTAAAGTTTGCCTGATGTGTCAGCCTCCTTGTCAGGCTAAGAGGATACAAAAGACAAGCATTCCTTCTTTGGGTGTTAAAAAGGCCCTGGGGTATTTGCGGCCTTTGCAGAAAGTTCAATCTTTCTTTCTTTCTTTCTTTCTTTCTTTCTTTCTTTCTTTCTTTCTTTGATACTTTTCTGGACCGTCCCTTACCGAAGTCTCGGGATGGTTTAACGATACAACAGTGTAAAATAAAACATGGCATCCTAAACAATTCAACTGACGATAAAACCCCTATGAAAACAATCAGACCTTAAAACATTGGGAAAATAGAAAGGTTTTAGCCTGGTGCTGAAAAGAATAAAGTGACTGCACCAGGCGAACCTCTCTGGGGAGTGAATCCACAATCAGGGTGCCACCACAGAGAAGGCCCTCTTCCAGGTAGTCACCCTCCTAATCTCCTTCAGGAAGGGCACCCGGAGAAGGGCCTCTACCCCAGATCTTAAGGGGCGGGCAGGCACGTATGGAAGGAGACGCTCCTTCAGGTAACCAGGCCCTAAATGTGGGTAAGTAAAGGAGGATGAACCAAATGGGTGCAATCAATGTCCAACCAACCAGTCCTGCTCCGTTTCTTCAGACATCTGAAAACGGGGCCTGAGCCAGCAATCCCCTATAATGCCTCGATCTTATCCCATGGGTCACCATTATCCTTTGGGGCTCTTGTGGGATGCAGAGGTGCAGGGTTAGCCCCCACTGTAATTCCTTTGGCAGGATCTCCTTTCTCCCTCCGGTGAATCTCAGTCCAATCCATCCAGCCTGCCTTCTAGATGAGCCCTTTGATAGTAGCGTTAATATTCAGGAGCGTCTGAAGCAGATGAAGACTGGAAAACATGGCGGTGCATAATTTGTCCTTTTAATTTGGTAAGCGGTGCTGCTTTGCTCCCATTTTTATTTTGTAAAGTGGTATTTAGCAGTTCTACATCATTCTAATCTCTTCTTGATTATTTCCCATTATTTGGACACCTTCATAAATTACTTGGCAATTTATTAGGATGGCTTTACAACTTTTTCAGAGATTAGGCAGTCAGATCACTATCTATTTTTCCCCAAGGAGATTGAGGTGGTAATTACGCTTGTACCTTGGGCTGGTGATTAAATTGTGCATGTTGTACAAGATGCAGCAGCTGGGCATGATTTAAGCTGGGGATCAACCCCGGACCCCTTTCTCGAGTGCCAGTGCTCTTTCAGAGAATGACCATATCATTTTATTTATTTAAAACCTTTATATGCCGTCACCACATGCCTCAGCATCTCGGGATGGCTTACAACGTAGAATTAAAACAATCAAACAGTAACAAGTACAGTAAAATTATATAAAAACAAAAACAAAAAGCGACTGTTAACAATAAAATTATTTTTTAAAATAGCCATTAAATAAGAAGGTTTTAACCTGGTGCAGAAAAGAATATAGACTCGGCACCAGGTGCACTTCTCCAGGGAGTGTCTTCCATGATTAGAGTTCCTCCTGATACACACAGAATCCATACATGTATAATAGGGAGAATTATAACTCACACAATATTGTGTTCTAGCAAAGAACCACATTTCTTTTTAGGCCCAGAGGGTGCGAACTTGGCAAATCCTGATTAAAAATGGCCCGAAATGAATTTCTCCTGCATCCCTATTGGAGTATGTGAGTTTGTGAATGAGTATTTCAGGTCTGGGGACAATTTAATAGAGCAAAATGTTTGCAAATAAGTAATTATGTTTCCTTGGGAAATTAGTTGGGCTGTCCTATGACCCAAGGAGTAAGAAGTAGAATCAGAAGGCCATTAAGATACCGTATTCCTCAGAAGGCCATTAAGATACCGTATTCCTTCCTTTGCATAATACCTTTAGGACCCAATCCTATACAAGAATGTTGTCTGGGGCAAGCTGCAAATTGTAGGGTTTTTTCTCTGCCTCAAAAAGCATAGAACTGAGCCCGAACAGTTGCTCTGTCACATCTTCTCTGTGCTTGGTGCTTTACAGTGAAGCACTCAAAATAAAAATTTGCTGCCCTCTTATGATTCATCACTCAGCAGAAGGGGAGGCAAGAGAGGGAGGGGCGGGGAGGATGACTCAGGCAGGAGGAATGTGATGAAGCTGCAAAGCAGCCCTGCGCAGAAATTTTTTCTGCATTGCTTCCACTCCTCTCATGCCATTTAATGGAAAAGAAACAGATTTCAAATGGAAATCCAAAGCAGCAGATCACTTCATAGATTTGAATCAAGGGGTTATCATATTTATGAGCTGGTCCACTGGAGTTTTATTTCTTTATTTGAGTTATATCCCACCCTTTTGGCTTACAAAGAATTCAAAGCAGCTTGCCTCCTTCTCTGCCCATTCTCCTCCTCCGTAATCCTCTCACTCTTATCTCTGCAACAACAGCCCTGTGAGGTAGGTTGGGCTGAAAGTCTGGGCCTGCCCCAAAGTCACTCAGTTGGCTCCATGGCTGAGTGGGGACTCGAACCCAGGTCGCCTGACTCCCAGTCCGGTGCTCTTAACTGCTCCACCACACTGGCTCCTTTGCTTTGTCTTTCATTTTACAGTCTTGGCTTTCCCATCCTGACAACCAGTGTGGTGTAGGTGTCAAGAGGACTGGACTGGGGAAAAGGAGACGTTGGTTCTGCCCCCACTTGTTGGCTGACTTTGGGCCAGTCACTCACTTTCAGCTCAACCTACCTCACAGGGCTGGTTTTGTGAGGCTAAAAGGGAGAGGAGGAGAATGTTGTAATCCACCTTGGTTCCTTTCAAGAGGAAGCAAATTGGGGTATAACTGCATTGTTATAATAACAATTAAAGCCCAGGGGAAGACAACAGGAGATAATCAGATCAGCCCCTCTGGCAGGCTGCTGCTTAAGCACTTCCTGACAGTTAGGACCCTTAGGGAATGGAATGGGCTTCCATGGGAGGTGGTTAAGGCCCATCAGTGAGGGTGTTCAAGGATAGGCTGGTCATGCACATGGTAGGCATGTCATGAGCAGAGCCAGCTGGAGCTGGGATCAGACTAGATGGCCCAGGAGAACCCTTCTGACCTGTTCCATTTCTATGTTTCTGTGTTTTAATGCAGAGATGTATCATAGGAAGACAGAACACACACAGCCCCCTTGACCACATGACAGTGATTCGGAAAATGCAAAATGCCAGAAAAAAAAATCTAGGTAGATTATAAAATGGCCTGAGAATGGAGCAGAAAAATGGAAGCCTTCTCCATGGAGGAGGACAATGTTCAGGAAATGAGAGAGCAGATTTTGACACAGAGTTGGCTTCCTCTCTTCCTTGAAGTTAGACATGTTTCCCACTCACGTCTGTGGAGGATGCCAGCGGAGGTCTCCTGCAGCAACACACAGCAGGTGTTGCATTTTGCAGCGGCAGCGGAAACCCTCTCTAAGCCTGTAGCCCTTCCTGGAAAAGACTGCAGGGGTGCTTCAAATCCTGCGGACAGTCACTCCTCTCTGTGAGAAAATACTGGAGAATTTCCCCTCCCACTGGAGATACTTGGTGGATTCTGCCTCTCTCCTCATGCCCAGTATCTGCCTACAAATCGAATGGAGAGTTTCAAGAAGCCCTTTACACAGCTCTGTGCAGGCACAATTCTGCCTTTCCGAGAGCGATCCTATGCCTCCGATGAGTGTCCCAGGAACCATGGGATTTTTCAGAGCCCCCTTTGAAGGCTGGGACAGCACACCAGCCTTGGAAAGGCAAGCTGGAGAGCTGCCCCTCTGCTCAGCCCTTCACAGTTGGCATGGCAAGAGCTCACCGGCTGCCCTCCAAGGTCAGAACAACCTCAGTGAAGGAGGGAAGGAGAACAGGCTGTCCAGGACATTCTGAACTTCTTCCAACCCCTTCCCTCTTCTATGAAGCTTCCTTACTAGTTAGGCTAAAATCATTCCTCTAATAGCTGCACAGAGGAAGGATGGGGAGGTGAAAATTGCTCCCCCTATCCTGTGTGGGACAATCAGAAGTTTGTTGTTGCTGTTAGTCGCAAAGTTGTGTCCAACCCATCGCGACCCCATGGACAACGTTCCTCCAGGCCTTCCTGTCCTCCACCATCCCCCAGAGTCCACTCAAGCTCACACCCACTGCCCCAGTGACCCCATCCAGCCACCTCATCCTCTGCCGTCCCCTTCTCCGTTTGCCATCAATCGTTCCCAGCATCAGGCTCTTCTCCAGGGAGTCCTTCCTTCTCATTAGGTGGCCAAAGTATTTGAGTTTCATCTTCAGGATCTGGCCTTCCAAAGAGCAGTCAGGGTTGATCTCCTCCAGGACTGACCGGTTTGATCACCTTAGGGGCTTCCAATCCCTGAGGGCACCATCAACTGGAAGAATCTTCTCAGTGACAAAGCAATCACAACTCAACTTCTGTGAGAAGGGATAAGTGGATGGGATCAAAACCTCGCCCAACCTTCACAGGAATTGTATCTGTGTGGGGCAAAGTAAACACTGGGAAGCTTATTTGGAGGCAATCCTAGAAGGAGGGAGTGGTGGGTTTGAAAGTACCCAGGTAGGCTGTGGAGAGAAATTTGGAAACCCATGGGAAGGCCCAGTGGAAGAGACAATGGCCGTAGTCAGACAAAGCTCTGCTAGGAAGCCAAGAGGGAATGTCAGGGCTTTAAGAAGAATACTGCGTCTCATGGAAATGAGAGTCTTGGTAGTTAAAAGATGCATGGATTTTGTTAAATCTTTCCTGTCTCTGTTTCATGGATTGTCAGCATCTTTTCTACTGTCATCTGCTTGCTAATAGAACTGGATTTTTAAAGGATTGTATGAGAATTTCTGCCATGAGCATGTCTCTCCCCTCTCCCTTTCCAGCAGATCAAGGCAAGAGGCTTATAAAATATATTCCTTCATAGAGCCAACCCAGCTCTGTAATACAGAGTGAATAATAATGCAGTTGTTAACAAGTAGCAGCTATCAGACTCATGATCTCTCTGATGGGCAGATTTAGGTCTTGCCCATGTCAGAAGTTGATTCTGAGCTAGTCCCCCTCCTCCCTTAACCCCAAAAGCACTGGCTTGACCTTCGACGAAGGTTGCATTTCTTATGGTGAGACAGTGGGAACGCTGGGCATCACTAAATTGGGCTGCTCATTTGCCTTGAGGACAAAGCACTGGACGGAATAGCTCACACCCCTTCCCCTCTGGCCCTCCTTGTTCTGCAGTGTCTCCCCATTCCCCTGATGCTTGATTAATCTTGCTTATAAACCTTGATTATCATTTCAGTACTGCATTCCAACTGCTCCTCTTCTTCATCTGAATTGCCTGCAGGGCCTGAGCTTGCTAGCTTGGGATGCTGTATTTTGAGAGAAGGGTCTTAACCCCTTCCATTTCATCCCACTTCCACATTCGCAGGGATGAGAATTAACACAAGGGCAAAAGTGCTTGAATTCATTCTGAAAATAAAAAATAAACAATCCACACAGCTGTGTAACTTGGGAAAAACTGAGCCACAGGTTCCAGTCACAGAAATTTGAATCCATTTGAATGCGGTTTCTCCAAAATCCCAAATAATCCCAGGGAGGCAGTGACGCTGAAGATGCCACGAGAGCAGTAAATTGCACACTTTTCCACCTTTTTGCTTGGCATTTTTCAATGTCACTTGGAGCTGATACAGGTCCCAATCTGCATTCAGCCCAAAGGGGTTTGCTCATCACTAACCCACTATGGTAAAGGGAATGATGACATGAAGCTTTAAACCAATTAGATTAGTGGGCATGATGAAGCTTTGAGAAGGACTGACATCAGTTGAAAATGAGGTTGATGGTTTATTTTTATTTATTTATTAAAACGTTTTTATGCCGCCCCATTCGCCGAAGCCTCAATAGACAAACATGTTTGAATTAATTCTATTTATTTCTTTAAAATTTTTGTATCCCACCAGTGTCTCAGGTTTCCAAAGCTACTGTGCAACGTGCATCAAACCAGCGTATTTTCTGCCCAGATCTGGCTGCTTTCTAAGTGGACATGAGATAAGTCATTAAGCAGGGATATAGAAAGTGGGCAAAGGCATTCTCTGAAGGCTGATATTAGTTGGTTGAAATGAGCACTGGCGGAGAAAGAGGTGTTACCAGCTTCACCCTAGAGGCCCAAGCCCTGGGGTGATTTCCAAAGACAAGTGTGAATTGGAAGGGAGTTGGCAGTGGGGGGAGAAAATATCTGGAGATAAATAAGCCTTAGTGTAAAGTTTAATTACAGGAGCCAGCCTGGATTGATGGCCCAGTGGTAACAAGGCTGGGGTCATAAAACGAAACTTAATGAAGCAATGCAGCATTCTTGGTATAAACCCATTGATTCAAGTTTAATAGCAATAATACTTGCTACTGGGAAGTGGAGAGATGATATTACAGAATTTCTCTTAAAGCCCTTTAAAAATCTTAGCTCCATCAGCAATTATTTCTGCATGTCTGCATATTATTTTCCATTCCTGCATTCCGTGTCAGTGCCAAAACAACGTTCTCCGAGATAGAGTAAACAGGGATCGTACCACGTGGGAGAACATTCAGAAGATCAAGTGGCAACCAAGTGGCGAGGTCGCCTGGACTTCAAGAACATTCTCTGGGGCAGGAGCTGAATCTTGTTACCTGTTGATGTGTCCACCTTTGTTTTAGGTCAGCTCCCTTAATGCTTTCAGGAGGGGAGAGCATGAAAGGAACAAACCTGTTTGATTCCAGATAGGTAATATAAGGAAAGCTTCTCTGTTCTGCTAGGGTGAGTGATGCTAACAGGCTGCTCACATGAGTAGCCCCAATGATTCTGAGAGCCACTGTTGCTCCTGGAGCAGCTGAAGGGAGAGGTACAGAGGGGCCTGGATAGTTATAGGCATTTAGAGAGAACCCTTTTCTGGCAAGGACCTGGACCAGAATTCCCAGTGGGATCTGCTAGCATGCTTTATTTCCACTACGGCTAAAGGGTCTGGGTACTACTCCCTGCTAGTAGCCAGCAGGTAGATAGCCATGGGTAGTTTCTGAGTCTTTCACCTGGCCCAAGCCTGAGGAGGACCTCTTGCTGGAGAAGAATTTCAATCCCTCAGTGCTCCTGATTTGCCAGAGAAGATGCGGAACAACTTGAGGCCTCCTGTTTCAGGGTTGCCTCACTCAGCTTCTCCTTTCACCCCAATCTTGCTGGGGTCCATGAATTTACCCCCCCCCCTTCTTTTTGAAGCTCTCCACAGTTGCAGCAGCAACAGACCATGTGTGCCATTGATGAAGCACCAGCCTGGCCAACCAAAGCCCATTCAAGACAGGATTTACTCAGGAGGAAGGGTCTACTCATAAATGGGAGAGTAGGCCAACATAGGATTGGGGAATCCCTAGCACCCACCCTTCACTGTAGGGTTTCAGGCAACTGTGCATGTGTTTAATTCATTTATTTAAGGAAAGTATGGCACCATGAATGGTAAAACTGTCCTCGGGAAGCTTCATACATGCCTCAAAATGCATACAGAGGAGTCCGGATCAAGGGGTTTGCCTCCAGAGGGAGTGGACTGAGACATGGCGGCACATGCCTAATTGAGCCATTGCCCCAGAGCTCCTGGCATCCTTCTGCTTCAAAGGCTTCCAGAAAAGCCCTGCACCACCAGCCGACTCCTCAATTTTCTTCTGTCTCTTCTGTGTTATATTGCATGACCCCCAAAGCTGCTGACGTGTGCTCTCCGGAGCCACGGCTTCCTCCCTCGTCGACCTGTTTCTCATTGGCAGTTTAAAAATTGGGGGAATGCTCAGATTTTTTAATCAGTCTTTTCAGTCCAGACACAGTAGCATTAGAAGCTGAAGTTAATAGAATTACAGTCTATGCTTACTGACCTCTGTCATGAAGGGTGATGTATTTTGCCCTGGGGGAAACTGCGGGGTGGGGACTGATAGGAAATGCAGCTTGATCTAGCAAATGCATGAACTTACTTTTCTCTCCAGGGACTGTGTTCAGAATGTGCTCCTGGCGATATTCAGGTTTTTATGCATTCAGATATCTGGTCCTGTATTTTAAAAAGGGGATCTTTAAAGAAAACCATGGTAATTTAGTTTAACTGGTTTGATGAAAGCATCTGTGAATAAATGAACTGTGTCTGTGTACATGGGGATGATCAGAAAGAGCTGAGAACATTTAGAGTGATATAATACGACTTTTTTCTGCACGATGGTCCTGAGGGAAGACAGGGTGATGCCCACCATGTTCTGGCCCAGTTCACAGTGTAGGGGGCACTGGGGCTGGGCAGACCGGATGCGTGGGCGGCCCTAGCTAATCGGGGATCACATAATGAACACAATGCAGCTGTTTACTTAGTTTCTGGCAAAGGCGCTTGCAAAATTGGGTCCCATTTCCCCTTGGCCGTTTTAGCTGCCTGGATGCCTGAACATTAATCAGGTTCTTCCAGATTAATTATTGATCTGGTGCCTGGATATAGGTCTTATAGTCAGGTGAAGTAGTGTGGATAAGTAAACCAGCTCTAGTCTGCAGTTTTATGTTATGAAGTCTAGCCCACGGACTGTCTGTCCTGATATCAGTAGTATTGCTGATCCTGCCTGCATAGCTATCCATCAAACCAGCGGGTTGAATTTCCTTTGCTGCTGGAAAGCCATGGGCCTACAGCTAGATGGGTGACAACATGTGGAAGCAGAGACCTGGGTTGGACTTGATGGCCTTGTAGGTCCCTTCCTATTCTATTTCCCTCCCCTCCCCTCCCCTCCCCTCCCCTCCTGGTCAGTGGCGCAGGCAGTACTGAAGAAAATCCGCATATTTCCTTGCTCCCCACCCCAGTTATGCCTGTACAAACTGTGTTGCTGTTGTAGCTCTGTGTGCTCAGATAGGATGTCTTGCTCCTGTAGATGCCAGCAGATCCAATCTCTTCTTTTAAGGAAGCCTCTGCCAGTTAACCAATTTTTTCTCTGCTTATTATTGCAAAGAATTATGTTTCCCTCTGCCTAGTGCAGGGGTGAGCCATTTGTAGTCCAAACCTCTAACAAAGGGCCACAACTCTGACAAAGCCTTCCCATTAGCTATACTGGCTAGGGCTCATGGCTCATGGGAGTTGTGTGCCAAAGCAGCTGGAAGGACACAAGTCGTGTACCCATGAGAGAATGAAACTTTTGCTTGATTTCCCCCCCTTGGCAATGAAAGTTAACACATGGCTGACAGCTTTGTTTTACTTGGGCAAAAATAGATGCTAGAACTGACAAGCTTCCACAAAAATGGCACCCCCTAATTCACCTTTGACTCACTGGAGAAGACACTTACACTAGGGAAAGCTGAAGGCAGAGAAGCAGAGGGAGACCAACTAGAAGGTGGATCGATTCCATAAAGGAAGCCTTGAGCCTGGAGCTTACAAGAGTTGAGCCAAGGACTGGACATGGGTGAAGGCATTCCTTCCTAGGGCTGCCATCACCTTCACTGTCATACTTCAGATCAGAGAAGCCAAGACTCCCTGGAGAAGACAATCATGCTAGGGGAAGTGGCAGGCAGAAGAAGAAGAGGAAGACCAAGAGGAAGAAGAGGAAGACTCAAGGAGGTGGCTTCACTGAGCTTCTAGAGGCCATTATGCCCCTGTATGTGTGCGTATTTCAGAAGGCAGAAAGTGCCGCGTGTGTTCTGCATGGTGCGCATCGTCCACCCTGATATATGCACATTCCTTTTTGCGTCTGTTTGCATGCACATCCAAATATAGTTTTGTGCATGCATGCATGCAGATTTAATACAGCGAGAATTTATTTCCATTTCACTCATGTTTTAGAAAACTAACCATGCAGTAAAGAGTGCCTCTGAACACATGCAGTGTGCCAGTCTCTCAACACTGAGCAATTGCAGATGACCCCTGCACAGACAGATTCTCCAATTTACCACTTAATAGTTGGAGGGACTGGACATTTGGAGGGAATTCATTAAAAGGGTCACCACAGGAGAGATGATTTGACGGCACAAGGGAGCAACAACCATGAAATATATTTCCCATCTCGATTAAAGCATGAGATTTCCTTTGCTAGAGGTGAAGCAATGGCCGCCCCTGTTGCAATAATAGTCTGAGCAGGTTGCAATCTACCCTTGGTCCAGCATTGCGATGCGAACTCACTGGTGTGTCATACAACAGTAATCTGAAACTGCCAGCCGCCATCCTTCCACTATTTCTGCCATTATAGCCTAGGTTTCTTCAGATTTATTTATTTATTATTTAGTTTTCAATTTATATCCTACCTTTTTCCTACAAAGGGCTCAAGGCAGCTTACATCTCCTTCTCCATCTTATCCCCACAACAACAACCCTGTGAGGTAGGCTGGGCTGAGAGTCTGTGACTGGCCCCAAGACACCCAGTTGGCTCCATGGCTGAGCGGGGACTCGAATCCAGATCTCCTGAGTCCAGTCCCATGCTCTTAACCACTACACCACACTGGCTCTCAGAACAGATGCATCATGACTCTTCTACATCTTGTATTTTCCCATGGAATATCTCTCAGTGTGTGCTAAACTTGTGGTACTGCTCTGTGGGGGTAGAAGGGTCGTTTGAATGTTTGGGAGCAGGGAGCAATGCTGCAAGAGAAAGTGTTTATCGGGATTCTCCAACAAGTGGATCAGTCTTCACTTGCTTCCCTGCCTCTTCCCCCACCCCACAATTCGGCCAGTGGACAAGAGAGTAAATTCAGAGCTATTTCCCCCTCCCCACCCTTATCCTCTGAAAAAGTGAAGTTTGCAGTGCCTTTTCAAGCCTTCCAAATTGTCTCTATTGTCCTTTTGACTAACTGAAATTACTCAAATCTGTAATTCAATTCCCTGAACACTTTAACTTAGACCTCCTCTATTAATTTTCAGAACTGCTTGCAATATTCCTCTAGCAATGCTGCAACTGGGAATGACTTTAAAGGTAAACAAGTGATTAATTATGATGAGAACGAGGAAAATCTATACAAACTACAGAAGCAAACCTTAGTGCTTTAGAAACTGAGGGGATCCTTAATATTCCCCAGAATCGTCAGTTTGGGAGAGTAGCCAAGCCCCAGCCTCAAGTCCATGTCTTGATAAAAACTAACTGTTACCAGGGATCCAAATTTCAAACTCTTTTTATTCAAGATTTTGATGCTCTTCTTGCCATGTCCAAAGGAGCAAAAAGTCCCCAGTCCAATGCCTTTTCCCACCCAAGCTCTGGACACTCCATTTGGTTGTTCAGCCCCTGTACTCCAAAGGCAGGGAACAGCTACAACAGAAGAAGGCCATGACATGGAGTTTCCTTCTCACAATCTTCTCCAAATCTCTAGAGACAAGGTTGTAATTTAAAATTCCCATCAGAGCATGAGAACAAGGTACAAGTGGCCCATCCAATTCAGTGCGGTGTTCACTTGGTGGATAACCAGATGTACACAGGATCCCTGAATCAGGATGGGTGCGAGGCCAAGCCCGACCAAGCTCCTTAGAAACAGCTGTGTGCAGCATGCTCACACATTGCCGTCCCCCCGATCAAGTTTCTTCTTTCCCACTGAGAAAGCATGGCTTTGAGAACCTCACAGAACATTTGCAAACTACCCCCGTGCTTGGCATAGGAACGATACTTGCAATTGCTGCTCTGTCAGAAGCAGGCATCACCATCAGGTTGGCGGGCATTAAAACCTCACTGAAGTCCCTGTGGACAGAACCCGTTGGGTAAGTGAGCTTGCTGGGCATTGATCTTACATTCCACTATCTATAATAGATTTTATTTATTTTAATACATCAACAAATGAAATCAAACATGCTTAACAAAAGAATGTGGCACACCACCAACCCTATCCATCCGTCCATCCGTCCGTCCATCCGTCCATCCATCCATCCATCCTTACTGTTTTCCTTAATGATAAATAGAACCAGGATGGTTCAGTGGTGAGAATGTTGAGCTGGAGAGCAGGAAGATCCGGTTTCTAGTCTCTACTCAGCCACGGAGTCCGCTGGGCAACTTTGAGGCATTCACTCACTCTTAAAATTAACTTCCACACTGGGTTGTCATTATGAGGATGACAACAGAGAACTACCCTGGGGTTCTTGCAAGAGTGAAAAATGGTGGGATGTAAATGCAGTGCAAACATAAAGAAGACATTATGGAATGATACTTGGTTTTGTTGTTTAGATGCGTTTTCTATGCTTTAAAGCGGCTTTGGTCAGTTGCTCCACCTAGTTCTAGGGTTTCTAGACCTCAGCAAGGCCTATTAGGGTAGGATTTCTATGAATCAATGGGATTTGATTTTGGTGGGTCTGCTCTAAGTATGCCTAAATGGGAATGTAGCCCTAAGGGAGCTATTCAGTGGACTTTAGCTGAAGTCCCATTCATTTCAATGGCTCTGCTTCATGCATAGCTTTGGAAACAACTCAGTGCTCCCTGACAATGATAAAAGAAAAATGAACCCCATGGAGCGGAAGGCTGGGAGGTGATGGACTGAATATGTTGATTAAATCTATTAATCAATACTTTATATATAACCATAAAGGTCTTGTTTTAATGTAAGATTTTCAGAATGCACAGGAATTAACACTGAGATCACTCATTGTTCTGGAAAAGTGTGCGGATACAAACATTTCACTTCCAATGCCTGGGTAATTACTGTGCTTTTCTTTCTAAAGTCTTCTCACTTTTTAAAATCTGTTTGTTTTGTATTTTCCCCCTTTCAGCTTGCATTAAGAAACATAAATCCAACACGCTTGCAGAGAGCCAAGATCTGGAGCTAACAACTTGACCACTTGGGAGTGGAGAGGATAAAAGCCATTCACAAACCTGGCAAGACCTTGGAGGTGTAATCAGTGCTCCTTGCAGACTGGGATATCTTTTTCCTCCTGAGCAGCAGAGAAGACAACAATAGCGCAGGGAGAAATCTGGAAGATGAGGTCAGCAGCAACCATTTCCATGAATCCAGTGGGGCTGCCAACATCCATTTCTGGAACATGAGTCCCATCTCCAATCTGGCACAAGGCTTTTGAGATTCAGAAGGCTTTCTAAAACAGTTTGCAATATAATAGCCTTCTGTAATAGCCTCCCACCAGTCCAAAGAATAACAGTGAAAAATCTGGTAGGCCATTGAATGTTTATATAGCAAATCGTAACATCAGACAAGACTTCTAGGATAGGATCACTGGTCATCTTATCAACTATCTTGTTTGCAACAGTGACTGGAAAGATGGTTCAGAGATGCCTCCAAGCATGGCAGAAAGATGAAAGGCCATCTCCATTGCTTATTCCCAGGGCTGGCTTTGTGATATCCTGCTTCTGAGTACAGACAATTCACTTAGCTATTGGGTCTCCTGTTTGGAGAAAGCCCGAATTCTGAGCTGAACTGGTTCACTTCAGAAGTATCTGGAACACCTGCTGAGAAGAAATGCCCTGAAATGTGTATAGCACTTATTGCTCTGTAATGCCTACCTTGTGTATTTGCTGTGATGCAATAAGTATTGCTGTGGTTGAGCAGTAAGGCTGAGTAGGCTGAGAGAAGGAGAGAATTACTTTGCATAAGTACACAAAAACATGACAAAAATGCTGTTGGATCAGACCAGATGTCCATCTAGTCCAGCACTCCAAACAGTGGCAAGCCAACTTCTCACAGGATGCTCAAGCAGGATGGGTGCAAGACTGCCACCTGCCCAAGCTCCACAGCACCTGGTGTATGCAGGTATGGCACCTCCGTAAAGGAGGTAGCACATAGCCATTAAGACAGGTAGCCACAAACAGCCTCCTTCCTCATGAACCTATCCAATTCCTTTTAAAGCTATTCGGATTGGCGACATCACCACTTTCCATGGCAGCAAATCCGATAGTTTAACTATATATTGTGGGAAGATATGGGGCGTCCCAAGACTCCCACCAATCAGCTTCATGGGATGACCCCAGGTTCAAGTGTTATGGGAGTGGAAGAAAAAGGTCTTCTTCTCCACTTTCTTCACACATGGAGGATTGTAAACATCTTAATAACATCTTCCCTTTGAATACTAATAGATGTGGATCATCTAAATTCAGTTCTGACGGACTTGGGATTCTAGCCAGTTGAGAAAGAACCATTGAGAAAAGATGGCTAAGGAGTTGAAAGTTAAGGTCCCATGGTCTGTGAAGAACAAGATAGGTTGGCTGTTGGCTAATGGGTAGTGTCCCAGAAGGACTAAGAGAAGGCTGAGAAGAAAATGAATCACTAAAGCTTGGATATTAAGTTACTCTTTCTCTGGGGAATAATCACACATGTCTGAGAAAGCTCAGGACTAGGAAGCCAGCAGCTGTGGTGCCATAAGGTTTCTCTAAGCTCTTCCAGAAGAAGCTTCCACAAGCAGGCACTAAAACCCAGGTAAAGTATCCAAGAAGCCAGATACACACCTGAAGGAGCTTTCAGAGTGAGAAGATGACTGTACCCAAGAGATGCAACTGATTCTGGGGGTATTTGGGTGAGGGAGAGGGTTAGGAAATTTGGCTTCATGCAAGAGAAGTCATTAAGAGACTTGTAGCGGCGGCAGTCTCTCCTGAGTCCTTAAGAACAGTCTCTAAGTAGTCTTTGGAAAATCCCACTGCAAATATTAGCAATCCCTTATGTACAAATTATCGGTTTAATAACTACTGGCTTAATAGTTAATCTTGCCTCTAGTGTTGGTGTCCATCTCATGCTTAAGCATCTTATGCCACCTGTTAGAAGGTTTTAAAGTAGTCTAACAATTACTGGCATTGCAAAGGAATCAGTGGGGAAGTAAGGTCGGCTGATCATTCGTTAGGCTCTGAGATGTAGGCTTACTCTTGAAATAAAGATCCCAATAGTCTGGATTGCCCAGAGAAGGGGCAGCTGCTTTCTCAAAGGATGTAGGAGTGCCAGGGAAAGGAAATCTCTCATGCCTCCAAACTGAAGCGGCCCTGATCCAAAGTGAAGTGGGTTTCAGATGCATGCTTTAGACTTATCTTGGTCACTTGAGGCTCTGGTGGCGTCGGTGGCTTGGAATGTCTCCCACCAGCTTTGGCTGGTAGTCCAGTTGTCCCCCAGCTGGCCAGGGATAGCCTGGCTTCAGTAATCTACCCTCTGGTAGTCTCAAAATTAGATTACTGCAATGAGTTCTATGTGGGGCTGCCCTTGAAGAAGGTTCAGAAGCTGAAGATTCAGAAGCTGCAGCTTGCACAGTGTGACAGCCAGATTAGTAACTGGGATCTGCAGGTCCAAACATATAAGACTGGCCCCGGTCTGCCTGTATTGGCTGCCTGTATTCTTCTCTGGACCCCATCCAAGGTGCTGGTTTTAAGCTATGCAGCCCTACAAGTTTGCAGAGCACAGCAGCTGCTGGGAAGCCTCTCCCCAGCTGTGATCCACTTTGGCGCCTCCTCCAAGGGCTACACCCGAGGGACACGTGGAAGGGCTTTCCTGGTGGTGGCCCCCCAGCTGTGGAACGACCTCCGTACTGCAGCCGGGCTGGTGCGGAATCTGTCTTCTTTTCGGCACCCGGTTGAGGGAGCCCCATTTGCTGAGGCGTTTGAGGATCTACTGCGTCACCGAGCAGCTCAAGGGGAATTGCCAGGTATTTGCAGAGTCTCTCTTCTACTCATCCTTTGCATCATTTTGTATTTACTCTTTCATCATTTGTTTTTGGCTGCTTATAACTTTTATTTTTTCCACTCTTTCATGATATTTTATTGCATTTTTATCATTTTTGGATGAATTGTGTAAACTTTCCAGAGAGCTTCAGCTGTGGGGCAGTATAGAAATGAACGCCTTCTCCTCCTCCTTCTCCTTCTCCTCCTCCTCCTCCTCCTGCTGCTGCTTTCTCCTCCCCCTCCTCCTCCTCCTCTTCTTCAAATGATTTGATTGAATGTAAGAGGAATTCAATTCAGTGCCGGACATTCTTCCAAGGCAAGCTCTAAAAACAAACAACCAAAAAAAAGAAGAAAAAAGAATACACATTGTTCTTTAAAAAGAAAAATGCCAGGCACTGGGGAAGGAGGTGAGGGGGTGCAGTCTCTCAACTGATAGCTTCCCCTTCCTACAAGCTCCCAGCCCTATCCCTCCATCTGTGGTACATCCTGTGCTTTTTTTGTCATAGAACGCACCGGAACAGAGTTCCGGCACCTTTTTTCAAAAGATTTTTCAAGTTTTAAAAGTAACTTGAAAATTTGATGTTTGGTCCACGTGGATTCGAATCACCCTGTCGAGCGTAGCAGGTCAACGGCAAAATCATTAAAATGGTGCATGTGGGCTGCTTGTGTGTCGAGTCCGATGCGTGCGCACTTCGTCTGCGCTGGTTGTGATGATGCTGCTCAGCTTGTGGCGCTGCTCGGCTTGTGCTTGGTCATGTGGTCGCACACGGATTGACTACATGCGAAAGGTAAATGATTTCATGAGTTCCGCCACCTTTTTCTTACAGAAAAAGCACTGGGTACATCTCAGCTGTTGAACTTGGAGTCATGGCCAAAAAGGTGTCCATGATGCTCCCTGCTGCAAATTTTGCACTGCGCTTGATGCAGATGGTCAGTTTTGGCCCGCCAGGTCAAGCAGTGAGAAGGGAGAGGAAGGGTGCTGAGCTACCAGTAGGAATGGGCCTAGGGGGTTGGATAGGAGCTTCTTCTTCACACCCCCGGCATGGCCTCTTCCTCCTTCTCCTTATTTATTTATTTATTTATTTTTCAATTTATATCCTGCCTTTTTCCTACAAAGGGTTCAAGGCAGCTTACATCTCCTCCTCCATCTTATCCCCAGAACTACCACCCTGTGAGGTAGGCTGGGCTGAGAGTCTGTGACTGGCCCAAAGTCACCCAGTTGGCTCCATGGCCGAGCGGGGACTAGAACCCAGGTCGTCTGAGTCCCAGTCCCATGCTCTTCACCACCACACCACACTGACACCTCCTCCTCCTCCTCCTCCTGCTCCTGCTCCTCCTCCTCCTCCTCCTCCTCCTCCTCCTCCTCCTCCAAGGCACATTTCCTGTCTCAGAAAGGTGGCTGATGCATCGCCACAGGCTGGCTGTGAGGGGTTGGAGCAGGGTTTTGGCTGCCTCTCTGAAAAGCAAGGCCAGAGAACTGGAGTGCTGGGACTTCCCAGAGCCCTACTTCATTAACAAAGCAAAGCAAAAAGACCAACCATGCTAGTAAAAAAAGAAACATTGCAAAACAACCCGAGAAAGTGGCAGATCACAGATTAAAGGCCCTTTAAGATCTCTCTTTGCTCAGTGGCAATAGAAATAAGAGATGGAGGATGAGGATTCTCCCTGGAAAGAAAGACTCTCCCGAAAGTTGCCTGAGGTCCCAGGTTCGGTATGTGAACATTTCCTGCTGGAAGAGTCCACTGTAACAGTTGAACAAAGTCCTTGGCTTTTATATGGAACTGGAGAAAAACCATCACTAACTTCTTTTAAAATGACATGAAGATGTAAGAACAAACAAGCATGCAAACAAACACAAACCCAAAGAGCTCTTGTCAGTTTTTATTTGTTTGCTTGTTCATTTTGAATGTACCATTGACATCCTTCAAAGCATGCTGAGAAACCCTCTCCCACATAACAGAACTGAATAAATACGGTTGAAATGCACATAACAAACTAAAGGGAGTCACACTGTTTTGTTTTGTTTTTTTTAAAGTCGGAAGAAAACTCTGTGCAGAGCAAAAATAGATTCACCAGGCAGGCCTGTGTCCTCTGGTCCTCATCCCAGGCCTGGCTGGTTGTGCTCAAGAAAGACTGGCTCTCGCCCTTTGAAGATGGAGAAGGGGCTTTGGGTTAGGCTAGGGCTAGAGCTCCGACTCTGGAAAGGGAGATCCCACCTCCTTGGATCTCCTTGGCTTGTCCCTGGAGAATGGAGCTGTGCTTCTTACTTTTCTAATAATGGAGAGGGACGGAAGGGAGATGACAGGGTGTGCGGCAATGATGTAGAGGACTCAAAGTCTCCAAAGTGCTCCTGACCCCCAACCGTACATCCAACGCCAGGGTTGTTGACCCTCAAGTCTACAGGTCCAGTCCAGCCTGCCTGGAGCTTGACACTAGTATTCTGTGCTTTTTCAGATGGCCACTCACTTTTCCCAGATAAGCACCTTTTTGTTGGTTTCCTGGAGTTTCCATTCCCTCCCCCCAATCACATTCTACAAGACTGAGGTGCTTCTCTGAAGGTCTATCTACACATTGTGTTAATTGCATTGCTTGTAGTTGATGACATTCTTCCTTCTTCTTCTTTCTTCTTACTCAAGAGTAAGGGTGTGTGGCCCCAATTCATATTAAATCCAATGCATGTCAGGATAAGAAGATTAAACCTCATGTCCCAGTCATTTGCTCCACAAGATGTTTTGCAGACATTGGCAGGAAGGAAGGAAGGAAGGAAGGAAGGAAGGAAGGAAGGAAGGAAGGAAGGAGGGAAGGAAGGAAGGAAGGAGGGAGGGAGGGAAGGAAGGAAGGAAGGAAGGAAGGAAGGAAGGAAGGAAGGAAGGAGGGAAGGACGGAAGGAAGGAAGGAGGGAAGGACGGAAGGAAGGAAATTTCCATTGGCTTCATGGCATCACCAGGTTTTCTGTCCTTTTTCTGGAGGGTTCTGGGCAAACTGAACCATCTGAGACTCCCTGCAGTTTGACTGCCATCAGACAGGAGGTTTGCAACCACACTGTATGCTACCTTGAACCCTCAGCCCTAAAATCCCCAAATGCCTCCTGCATTTTGTAGCATAAAAACATGCTGGCAAACTTGCAAGCAAGTCATTTGGGCTTGGAGGTAATTAAATCACCGCTCAAAAAGTGACACCATTGTCTGCCTTTCCTCTAAAAAAATCTATGCACATACTTTTTAAGAAATGAGATGCGGACCAAAAAAGTCAAACTGGGCTTGCACGAATTCTTATACACATTGAAGATGTTCTTCAGGTTAATGCATAAGACAGGGATGGGATGGAAGGCAAAGAGAGAAGTGATGAAATAGAATACATGAAATTCCCCTGTTGGTCATGCTCAACCAAAACACCAGCTTAGGAAGCTCCTGGTTGCATCCAAGTTATGATGTTTTTGTAGCCTCTGAAGCTGGCCTTTTCTTTGTTTGCCATCTTTTCTTTTTCTTTTTGTAGTGGGAAGTCCAAACTGCTTCCTGCTGTTCTGCAAGATCTCACTCCCTTAATGATACAGAGGAAGATAAAATGCATATAATGCCAATGGAGGTGAAGGTGCTAAAATGAGAACTTCCTCAGGCACTGGAGTGATATAGTGTTACAGGGAGTAAACTCAGCAGAGAGTCATATACCATGTTGGTGGTTAGTCTGTCAACTGCCTTGGACCTTCTCTGCTGAACCACAAATCTCAGAAGTGGCTTCAATGACAGTTTGGAGTCTATGGATTAGATCAGGTTGCGATTGATGGGCAACCTTCTTAGCTCTTCTGTCATATATTAAATTTGAACAGTTAGAGACTTGCATGGCGTTAGCTTGCTATAGACAGAGAAGTTGGCATATCTGGGCCAATATGCATTCAGGTCAAGCTGCACCAAGGGTAGCCACCCTCCTTCAGTCATGAGATGAATTCTGTTTTGGACAAGCTCTTATGGGCCACCTTCCAGTGATGGTCAGGGTCACAAGCAAATGGGCAGGAGCCAAACTACCAGCATAGTTGAGCTTTAAGCTGTTAGAGTCAAGAACTAAACCTTTGGGGAGGTATTCCAGTTTCTTTTAGAATGGAGGGGAAATCTGCATAAAAGCAGGAAAGCCACCATATAATCTGTGGCCAGGGGGGAGGGTATGGCCATCTGGAGAACCCCTGTGGCTCCCAGCCATGAAACTTCATTAATCTGCACTGCACTTTACAGATAAGAGTTGCCTCCTCCTGCTTGGAATTCTGCAGTGAAAAAAGAGGTAATGGTGGCCGTTGCTGGACCAAATATGAGATTTCTGAAGATGAAAGACTGATATTGGGTGGGGTTAGAAGGAAAGAGCTTCAGCCAGCAGGGCTTACTTGGAGCTGTGCAAGGAGCTGTTACGTTCTCTGCATCAGAGGCCTTTTGTCTTGACCTTGCCTACATTGGCGTTCCTTGCCTGGTGAACTTTGCCAACCTTGGTTTGGCTCCAGTAAATGTTGTCTGCTTCCCCCATGAGCCTCAAGCTGCCCGCAGAGCAGGACACCTTGTTGGGATGTATGCATCTAATAATGTCAAGTTAGAATTGCCTAGCGTGTGCGGGAACCACTTAGCAAAGTCTTTCTGCCATGCCAATGGGACCCCGTCATCCTTAATATGTAGCAGTGGCACCCAGCAGCTGCTTCTCTCTGAAAACAGGTAGTTGGCCTCTGGAGCTATCACCATTTCACCTTCCCTTGACTCTATGGACCTCTTCCTGCTTCCTTGGTTGGTTCTCACTCAGCATCTATCCTGGCAAGTCCTTTGTCTGTCTGTCTATCTGTCTGTCTGTCTGTTTGATGTCCATACTGCCCAATAGCCAAGGCTTTTGCAGTGGTTATCAAACTTGTGGGCAGTTCCTCGCTGCTTCAGCAATCAAGGGTTGCTCTTCCTCCCAACTGGACTGCTTGTTCAGAAGGACATAGTAACTCCAGGACCATGCTAGATGGCAGAAATGAAACACTGTCCCCTTAATTCGCATCAGCCCTGGTTTTCAGAAGCTGAGTAAATGTGAAAAAATAATATTCATGGCACTGAACTTTCCTTCTTGTTCTAAACCTTGATCAATGTCACTACAGGGACATCAAATTCAGCAGCGCAATGTTAATCAAGGGCAGTGACTTTTTATTTGAAGTGAATAAGGGTCATGTCAGGGAAGATGTATCCTTTGGATTGTTTATGCTCACCTTTGCTTGACAGGGTGTAAAATTGCTGCTCATTTGTTAAAAATGCCTTAAGAAGAGTAGGCAGAGGAAGAGCCTTGCCCATTAACAGTTACACAATTACCCACCATTTTTAGGGCTGCGATTGCCCAGAAGTGTCATTAACTGCCAAGGCTGTAGAGAACTGCCAGGGCTGCAGTGCTGAAGAAGCCACCTGTTCTGCTTAAAAATAGGATTAAGAAGGTGGCTAAAGGGTGAACATGGGGAAAAGGAACCCTGACATTCAAGGATAGCTTTCTAATTCCTAGATGGCCATGATGACTCTAATGCTCAGTCCCTTGTGCAGACCAGCAGTTAGCTATCGAAAACTTTCCTCCGTGTCATCACAGATCAATTCACATAACATCCAAAAGACAGTTGAGTTATTTTGTATCTGAGATGGAAAATCTCGCAGGCACTTCTCTGCTTGCACACATATCAATCAATCAATCAATCAATCTTTAGCAATTTCTTTGTGGCGGAGGTAAGAGGAATCCATGCCAGTGGGGCAATGCATACTCTCTGCACTTTGCTTTAAAGTAAAGGTGCTAACTGTGAGGATGGACCTTATCCCCAACTGCTTCAGCACCATGGATAGAGTTCTATGCCACGAACAGAGCTTCAGCACCATGGATAGCTCCTTCAATGATCTGCAACTCTTTGCAATGAGCCTCCAGTTTGCTGCCCTTTCTTGATGCGCAGATCAGCAGCTTGGTGTGACCACTTGGCTCTCTGCCTAATTGTAGAGCTGGTGCTGATACCTGCTGGAGTGGATTTCACAGGACACGTGGCCAATAGGCTCATAGGACGAAGCCTGTAACCCCCTCATCTCATGTGATTTGCAGCCTCTGGATGCTTCTGAGAAGAAGAAAGATCAGAGGCCATGGTCTCCTGGTAGGTTCCTGCACTGCCTGCATATTTTCCACATTTCTGAGATCAAGAGAGAACTTTCTCTGGAAGCAAAAAGGACAAAGCTGAAGTGGTCATACTGTGGGCACATCATGTGAAGGCAAAACTCCCTGGAGAAGACAGTCGTGCTGGGAAAGTTGAAGCCAGAGAAGAAGGGGGATTCTGAGGGGAGTGGCACATGATGTCAAAAAGCCCACTTAACAGAGCAGTGACTGTTGCATCCCCACAAGCCTTGCTTCCACTTCACCACTGGCCATTCAGAAACCGTGGTGGAATGCCCACGCGGAGGGTGGCAGGCGGTGGGGAACTGAGAAATGGGCCCAGTGGCAGCACCTGGGTCAAATGGGGATGCCAGAGTCCACCAGGGCTGAAACTGCTCACTGCGCACTCCCTTCTTATTAAAACAAAAACAAAGTCAGGAACAACTCGTTGCTTCTGTACTCAGTTAAAGAAATCTATGCTATTATTTTTAAATTGGTAAAATGGTGCATGTTGCCAAGTCAATGTATTCCATGCTGGGCAGCAGAAGCAAACACCACTTAATTTTTGCAGCCAGGGGATCAGTTTAACACGTGAAGCTGCACAGCCGAGCTCTTTTTAAAAAATTGAAGTTGGCAAGCAATTTTTTGGGAGGGGGGTTCCTCTAACATTGCAGGACTGTTGAAGCCATTGCGAAGCATGGAGGGGAGAGGAGGCAAAAGGAAATATTAGCTGAGTGGTTTGCAGCTGAAAAATGCATATCAGAAGAGGAAGCCCCCTCTCCAGCATCTCTCCTCCACCCCCAGACAATTAAATCCAGGTTTTCTAATTTCCTAGCTGTCCTATTGGACAGAAGAATGGCTTGAGACAAGCTCTTTGTTCGATCCAATATGGTTTCCATCACACACTGGCTACAGTTGTTTGTCTTCTCCATTATGGTGTACAAAACTGGTAAAGCACAATGTCCTGGGTGAAGGAAGCTTTTCTTTTTTATACAATGAATATAAAATACTTCAGTTCAGAAGTAGTTTACATGTACCGTAACCATTCTTTCTCTTGTATTGCAAGGTCAGTAAGCCAGAGAGTTATTTGATGCATATGCTTCAGTTATGGAAATCTGTCTGCATGTTTCAGAAAATTGCCAATTTTCTCCTGCTATCAAAGAGAGTTCCCCCCCACACACACCATACCCTGGGTAACAATTTGACTCTCTATCTCTTTTCCAATCTTATCTCACAGTGGCTTGTCTCCTCAGCCCATAACTCACTCTCCAGTAATGCGGTCATATCTCGCCTCGTTGCTTTCTTATTTATGTATTTTTAATGTTTCTACCATTACATTTTCAGAGTACAAGTCACTTTAAGAAAGTCTCCATGTCCAGCCATTTGCTATTAAGATTTTGCAGCCTGGGACATATATAATGGCTATTCTGTACAGGCCAAGAAGCAAAATTTTCTGCCAAGTTTGGAATAGATTCTGAAAGCGTTTGCAAGGAAGATTGCCATACTATTTCTTTTGCTAAATAATTTCCTTTCTGTACATATGTAACCTGGGTTTATTTTATGCTGACATCAGTCCAGTGCAGATGATGATTACTAGTGAGGCTTTGAGGAATTCAGTCTCTGTGAATTCTTTTCCAAATTGCTGGATTGAATTCTGGATTTACTGGTCTATACATAGATCAAAAGTGTAGCGCCCAGCAACTTTTGCACTGCCTCAATGTTCCCATGTGGTTCTCAGCTGTAAGAGGACTGGCAAAAGTTGTTTAATCATTTGTGAGAAAAATAAAGACCCTGTTTTAGGAGAAAAAGTACCCAGAGTATGAATTTTAATAGATATTTTAATGCATTTTTTCTGAAGCAGATTTTTTAAAATAAAAGCAAATGAAGATGGAAAAGTGACTTGATGGATCAGTGAGTGAGGGAATGTGAAAGTAATACGAATCAGAAATGGACTGGCTTGTCCACCCTTCTTTATGATGCTTATAGAGGAATATGTGACATCCAATTGTGACCAGGTTTGTTGGCTGAGTCTTTCCTTCATATCCAAATTAAAGGTCTGGTTGAAACAAGAAGCCATACATGTCCCCAGGAAACACATAATTTCTAGGGCCATGTGCTGCTTTGCTTCAAAATGAAAAATGACTGAATGCTGTTAGAGGATTCCCAACAGCACAAAGGGTTCAACTTGCAGTGAGCCTAGGGGTGGCTGAGAAATTCATTTTGTTCAGGTTTAATTATGCTTATTTTTCATGGATTTGCTTAGTTCATAATTCCCAGAACCAAATATGGATCTAATCCAGTTTTGTGGCAGAAAGCAATTTATTTCCAAGCTTGCAATTAATTCTCCAGCAAAACCTTCTAACATATTTACTTATCAATTAGATTTATATCCCATCTTTTTCCTACAACAAATGCAAAGCAGCCTACACCCTGCCTTCTCTCAGACTTATCCCCACAACAACAACCTTGTGAGGTAGGTTGGCCTGATTGTCTGTGACTGGCCCAAAGTCACCCACTTGGCTCCATGGCTGACTGGGGGCTAGAACCCAGGTTGCCTGAGTCCCAGTCCCACATTCATAAGTTCAAAGAATGCTATGCACAATTCTATGCAGTCCACAAATATGATTTAGTCAATGGAAGCATGCATACAAAGACACGCATATTGAATTTTCTTTGTCCCCATCTCCAACACAACCAACCACTTATGCAACCAGGATGGAGCAAACTTGGTTGTGGATAGAAAAGAGCATCTCAGTAGGGTATGAGCTTCACATTTTCCCATCCCGATTCATGAACAGAAGTCCCATTTCAACCTTTCTACTTGCCATGGGGAGCTCAGGAATTTAGAGGGTGTGGGCAGTGCATACAAGGGCTTTATGCAAGAGGCCAGCAAGTGGAGCCCCGTACCTCCTCCCCATATTCATATATTTTGGTTAGACATGCCCTATATGACATTATTCACCCTGGATTGGCCAATGATTTCACTCAATATCATGCAGCTTTCTTGGTTCCTTCCTACATGGGCCTGGCTTTAGACACATGTTGGACTAACTTCTTAGGAAGAAAGGGTAATGGGGATCTTTTTATGTTGCCTACATCTGTTTTCAGAAACATCACTGAGATGTCAGATGCTCATCCTGGGTATAGAAGCTTAACTGAGGAGAAAGTAATGAGAGAGAAACTGGAAGGGCTTGAGTGGTTATGCCGTGGTGTATTTCTAAGAACTTTAATTTAGCTGACAAGGAGAGGGGGAAGAGATATCACTATAAAAGCCATGGAGATCTCAGAATTTTCAAACCACACATCTCTGCTTTTCTTCCCAAACCAAACATGTGAAATTAGCACAGTCCAAAGAGCAGACAGATTAAAGGAAGTGTTGCTTAAATGAATCACTCCAACTCAAACATGGTTTATTAAACTCCTCTACTTCTCCAGCATGATTAGACAAGCACAAAAGAAAAGAGATGCTGGTTAAAATGAGAATATGTCCAGTGGTTTTGTGCACTGGCTTAGGCCAAGAAGCTTGGCAAAGCTCATTTCGCCCAGGTCTTAAAATCCATATGCTTGTTAACGAGAAATGAAAAATGAAAATGAAATTTTCCAACATGAAAAATGGAGTTTACATAGCATGCCCTGTGTTTGTAAACTGGTAATTTATATTGATCTACATCTAATTTGCTGGCTCCATTAAGTTCGAAAAGGTAAGCATAACTTAAGTAGGGCCAAACATGGAAATAATGAAATTAAATTCCTTCATGAAGTGGTACACAAGTGCTCGAGTTAATTGCATGGGGCAAATTTGCAAAATGTGGCAAGAGGAATATGGCAAATGCATGGAAATGCCTGTCTCGATCCATCTCAAACTGATGCAAAATTAAAATTATGTAGGCAAGACATTTTAAGTCCAAAGAAAAGAAATCAAGGTTTAGGCTGTAAAAGGAAACACAGTCCTACACATTTTTACTTGGAAGGGCGTTCTGTTTTGCTCAGGCAAGCTAGCCCAACACACGGGTGCTGGCTGAAGCAAAACAGAAAATGGCATTCAACACTCAAAGCCTTTCAAGTTCTTCTGACATTCAAGGCACGCAATCCCACAAGCTGCTCTCCCCCTCCCTAGCATTGAAACACAAACATGAATTAAACTGATAATTTAATTTACTGATCATGTAATTTACTGATAATTTGCTGTCCTTTCATGACACCTCAACTCAGCTGCCTTAAGAAGCTGCCTGGCCATCTAATGTTGGAGATAATATGAAAGCTACGGAGCTACTACTGTGCTTCTTGTAGAAATAAAGATGGCAAAGACATTCATGCTGTGAACTTATTGAATGCCACACTTTTGAACCACTGTGTGAATTGAATTCCACCAGAATTTCACTGTGTGAACTCTTCCACCAGAAGTTGGACATTATCCTGGCTAAAATCTGCAGACGTGCCTACTTTAAACAATGACACTGCACTGCCCCCAGCCAATTCTTTCAGTTTTTCCAGCCAAGATGTTCCTTTTCCTTCCTTGCTTCATTCCCTTTCCCATTTATTTTACCTTGTAGAATCAACTGCAACAGTCAACAGTTCTGAGTTCTTATTTTATGCCTCAACTATTCATGTGTTGGTCTTCTGTGTGTTTTATAGTTTCTTGAGAATTTGCATTCTCTTTTATTCTTCTTTGTTGGTCACCCACTCAGATCATGGGATTCAGAACACCCTGCAGTAAATTCACAGCTCAGATGCCTCTGACTTTTTTATGGTAATCTGTCTTAAAGTCCTTGATTGCATGCCATACAGTAGAACTGAAAATATGTAACTCCATACTATGCACAGTCTCAAGTCGAATTGTAGGTTTTTATTACAGATTACATTTTTCATCCTAAAAAACTACTCTGGGCCATTCCTGTTGTAACTTATGATCCTTGTGCTCATGCAGCTAAATCCCAAGATATTTATTCACATTTTAATTTTGAATTTTTAACTGGGTATCTTCTTCTTACACGGTTACTTGCCTTTTGAACAATCCCCATATGCCTAACATTCCTAACCTTCATATTCAGGCCATGCTCATTGCTTACTTTGTGGCGTTTCGGTGCCATCAGATGTGGCTGCCCAAATCACCCTCTGCAGCTCTCAGAGAATCACAACCATCCAATGCAAGTGTTACCCTCTGAAGTATTTACATGGCTGATTGTGGCAATCCAAATGATCCTTCCTTTCTTGTGAGGAAGAGAGGCTGAGGAACCAGTGGGATTCTTCAAGGGATGGTGAAGCCTCACTCACCTTCCTTGCTCCCC
This sequence comes from Varanus komodoensis, assembly GCF_004798865.1. Classification (NCBI taxonomy): domain Eukaryota; kingdom Metazoa; phylum Chordata; class Lepidosauria; order Squamata; family Varanidae; genus Varanus; species Varanus komodoensis. Next base: position 6,069,483 of record NW_025335568.1, read on the forward strand.
CAGAACCTACCCCTGTAGTTCTGATGTGAGTCTCCAGACCCAGCTGGTATGGAAAGAACGACATTGGCTATGAGGACGGACCGTAGGTTTAACATTTGCCTTTACTTATAGAGAAAAACCAATCAAGGTGGAATCCACCAGCTGCCTGGATGTCTTCTTTATGATCCTTCATTATTAAACATGTATTTGAGTCTGCTTCCCGTAACTGGAGGAAAGACTTTGATAGCCATTTCCACCTTGATTTGTATGTGAAATGAAATCACGTTGTACTCTATCTGCATGTGTATAGATAAAGCCCCAAACATTTTAACATCACCTATAAGCAATATCAAGTTGATAGTACAATTTTTTCAACTCTGACTGTTGGCCATCACTTTACGCATCCAATCTTCAATTTTAAAACTTATTCAGTTTTCTTATTTCTGATTATTCTTTATATATTCCCATTATCCTACACATGATTGATTCCTTACATGTCATTTTTGTATTTGCATTTTTTCACATTGTTTACCAAGTCCAAGATGGTGTAACATATATTTACAAACGTGGGTGGACTGTTTTTTTTTTTTTTTGTCTTTCCAGTTGAAGCATTCCAAAATAGCTTAACCTTCACGTGCATATATTTTGCATGTATATTTTACTGGAATACATACTGATATGGTTAAGATCTGATTTCAGCTCCATATGTGAGTCTCTGTTTTAGAAAAACAACCTTTTTGTTGAAGTTTCCTTTGCTTTTCCTTCTCTTTCACTTGACACAGTGCTTCTGGTGTGAAGTTACTGAAGTGTGAAGTTAAACTGGTGATTCAGTCATATTGCCAGGAAAGACAGAGAGTTAATCAACCATACATTCTCAGGAAACATGGTTCCGCTTTGCACATCTCACCTTTCACACCTATCTGGATAATCCTTCCTTTAGGGTAATCACCATTTGGAACCTAAAGAAGAAAATAAGCTTGATGTTGTCCATAACGATTTAAATTCATGGTGAGAATAAGTAAAGAGATGATTCTATTGTAGAGACAGTCTGTGGGATAACAGTTCCATTGATGGGGTTCAGACTCTGCACACCTTGGCTTTGTGAGAAAGCTGCTCCTTTGTGATGATTGTTGATGCATTTATTCAGCTTTCAGCATCTGAATATGAATGCAGGAACAATTGCAATATGTGGTCAGAAATCTGTACAATCTAAGCAGGATTGTACATTTCTGAGTTTTCCAGGTGTCCCATTTATTCAACTAACCTACAATCTTTGACCAGTGATAAACAAAGGCAAAGTTGACTGATAATTTATTTATTTAAAACATTTCTATGCCGCCCCATTCGCCGAAGCTTCGGGGCAGCTCACAAAATAAATTAAAATAAAATACATTAAAGATATAAAACAAATTAACAATATAAAATAATGTATATGCTAGGCCATTGCTTGTTGCAGCCCCTCTCCCAAGTTGTTTTAGTTGCAAAGTCATGCCCAACCCATCGCGACCCCGTGGACCGCATTCCTCCAGGCCCTCCTGTCCTCCACCATCCCTTGGAGGCCACCCAAGCCCGCACCCACTGCCCCAGTGACTCCACCCAGCCACTGCATCCTCTGCCGGCCCCTTCTCCTTCTGCCGTCAATCGTTCCCAGCATGCAAGAAACAAATGGAGGAATTAAAGGACAGATACATTGAAAAAGAAGACAGACTTTTGGAGAGGGTTTATCACTGATTAATATGCCGCCAGAGTGCTGTGGAAACCATCTCTACCTCAAAACCATCCGGGAATGTGTAATCAGGGGGTTATATGAATTTTGGCAGGGAGAATGACCTTCATTTGAGAAGAAATGATGCTTCTGGGCCCACCGATGCAACCTTGCTGAAACTAAGCGGGCCTGGTTCAGGTTGGTAGCTATATGGAATTTCGTCTAGGAACTGTTTTAGCTCCATGGGTAGAAGTCTAGATATAAATGTTGCAAACAAACAGACTGATGGATTGGGTACAGTTCGTGGGCCCCAACCCTGGCCTAGGTGGCTCAGTTCTACTGAATATTTCAAACAACTACATTCAGTCCAAGCGATTTAGTATGAACCCTTAGCTATAGCAGACCAATTCCAGACATCATAAAATACAATTGTTCTACTATGTTAAAATATACACAATGAGAAAATGAACAATAAAAGCATAAGATTTAAAATACGTTGCATACCATGTTCAAGAAAGATCTGATCTTATTTGCCAAGTTGGCTGATACAAAAGTTATTTGCCATTTTTATTACCGAATAAAAATGCTTCCTTACTAGCAGGAAGTATACATGGATTGCACACACGCACGCACGCACACATACACACACATTGGAATGCACCCATGCTCCTTCTCTTCCTTTAAATCAATCAATCAATCAATCAATCAATCTGATACTACTGCTTAAGCAACAAGGTGGCAGAAATTCTACTATTCCTGCTGGGAATAAATAGAGGACATTAAATCTAAGAATACCTCCAAACCTCGAGAGAAAGCTATAAATGTTCCTAGTCCTGATGGCCCTATGTCATCTCCAGTATCAACAGCATTGGCCTATGGACACCAATTGCTGGGGAAGATGGATGGGATGATGCTCTAGCACTCCATTCCTGCTTGTGGATTTCCTTGGCCAGCTGGTCAGTCATGATGCAAACAGAATGCTGGAGTGGATGGATGATGGGTGATCCAGCAAGGCCATGAGAAGAAGGAGCAGCAGATGCTGCTTGTCCACCAGGTCTCTGCATAGCAAGCAAACGGGTGGTAGCAAGGAGAAGAGGCTGGATGAGAAGTCAGATGAGGATCTGGTACTGATGCTGAAAGGAAGCCAACTTGTTGCAGGATGGGGGCTGCTGGGAGCTCCATGACCACAGGTTCTCCTTAGCCAGGAACCAGCACTGAATGGCACACCTGAAGATCCAGAGGAGAGGAGAGGAGAGGAGAGGAGAGGAGAGGAGGGCTTGTTTTCTGGCAGGATGGGAGAGACCCCCAAAGAATCAGTGGGTGGGTCTCTGAAAACCCCATTCTGCAGAGGAACAAGGGGCAGGAAGAGAACCATCTCCATACACTCTGGACTTCTGCAGAAACAGTAGGGAGCACTGATCCATTTCCCAGCGCTCTCTGGGAAGGGTCTGTTGAGAGTCCATCGTCCACTAAGCTGTCAGGAAGAGTCCTGTCACACTCCTGCTCTGCTTTTTCTGTTTAGACTTGCCAAGCCCCACCTCGCTTTCTGCCACTCCACCAAGGGGGATCCTGCCTCCCTGCCCCTTGGATCCTGAACAATAAGCAAGGTTCCTGACTTTCTCAGGAGAACCAGTGTGGTCCCATCGTCAGCTTCCATTTTTCGTCCCTTAAATGCAATGTCTATCGATGCTTGATTCTGTCTTCTAGATGAACCATAAAATGGCATCAAATTCTTAATGTGCATTAAACATCCCACCGTCACGCAGGTTTCTGCTGATCATTCCTTTAATGCTGCCAGCAAATCCCACTGGGTCCTCGGAGCTTGTTAATTTGGAATTGCTACAACTTGCTTAATAACTTAGCCTCATTGATCCGATAGACGTCTGGGACAGCCAAAGCACCAACAGCATAAACTGATGATGCATTTTTTGTGTGAATGTTATAGACTGATCATCACTAAGAATTCTCTTAAAGGGGGCTTACCAATAATCTGCTATTGTGGTTGTGGTTACACTTTCCCCAACTACCCTGTTCTGTGCTTTATTAGAAACTGAGATTGCAATGGCACATCTGTTTGCATTCCTTTCCATCCTTCCTTCTCCCTCCCTCCCTCCCTCCCTCCCTCTTTCTTTCAACACATAAGTTGTAATTCAGTCTGATTCCTCTTTTGTACTTTCGTACTTTCAACAATTGTTCTTAGTAAACCTTCTAATGATCTCCTATTACCTAAAAAGCAGGGTTTACTTCCTGTCTGCACTCCATCAAATTATCCTCTACTTTTCATAATGTTAATAAATGGCCGTATCCTTTTCCCATTGCTGGATTGCGGAGCTGCATTTGTCTCAGTTCCTCTCCAGACATACTGATTATTTTTTCTTAGTCCTTGTTCCTGGTACACAAGACTTCCTCAAGTTTCTGTCTTAGTCCTTCTTCTGGACTCTCCTCAGGCTGCCCCTTCGTCTTTCTCTCATCATGGCTCATTCACAGCAGTTAGCGGGTGCTTTGCATGATGCCGTCATCTTCTCGGGCCTCCCCCGTACTTTGCAGCCATTGTAAAGGCATTTTCAGATCAGGGAAAGTGTGGTATTACCTGCGGATACTGGAATGAAACGAGTGTATATATGCAATTCCACTATGCCACACTGCCCCCGCATGGTTTTGCAATAGAAGTATGGAGAGGCAGACTAAGAAAAGCCCCAGGTGGTAAAGAAGCCCGTTGTAATGCCACAAAGAATCCAGAAACTTCAGTGAAGTGGTGTGTAAAAAGTCATATATAGAAAATCTCTCTCTCTCTCTCTCTCTCTCTCTCTCTCTCTCTCTCTCTCACTCAGAAACACACACATGCACATGAGCTGCTTCTATCTGGCGCACTCCCACATGGCTGCAGAACATGTATGTCAACTTGTTTTCTCGCCCTGCCGCTGCAGTGTCTCAAGCCCAGGAGGCAAGAAAGCCTGAGGTCACAGGGCCCTGGGCCTTGCAGCACAGGGACTGCCTTTTGGGAGAAGCAAATGTCATGCCGAAGTCCATCTGTCTGAATTTTCAAAAGGTGCCTCTCTCTCATGCATTGTCCCAAGCATGGGAGAGCTTTGCTTCACCTTAATAATGCTTACACTACTTCCCAGCCCGACTCAGAATAAGGTTATGAAGAAGAGGACTAACGCACAAGAACAAATATGCTCTTAATTCAAACTGAGCCCAAATGGGCTTGTTGAAACTGAAGCCAAGGGTGCCTTGGACCTTATTGCCCCCAAGACACAAGAAATGCTACCAGTTCAGCTTTCCTTGGTGTTGGCAGAGCCAGCAAGGCTGGGTAGTGACTCGGGAGCTCTCTTGAGCCTCCTGGACTCCTTTCCCACATTTGGCCCTGGCCAGGAAGAGGGCTGAGCCAAGGGCAAGTCCACAGACTCTTGGGAACATTAGCAGCTTCTTGTGCAATGTATAAACAATATGCTACCCTTGACACAAAGGACACAAAGGACACAATTCTTTGCTCAAGCTCTGCAAAGTCCGACCATTGTGTGTGTGGAAGCAGAGCTCAGCTCGCATCGCAGGTGCATGGGGAGTGTGCGTACAAGCCAGCTGTGTCGTCTCCCCTGGACTTGCGGCTTGCCAGGTGGCCATGCAAATACTCCGTACGAGGCAGAGTCGTGGCAGACAGCAAATAGGCCGCAGTCCAGGGAGTTGTGCCAAAGAGGCCCAACAGAGTCCCGCCTCCAAACTGGATTCCTCACAGATCGCTTCTTGTGGCAGCTATGAGGTTCCAGATCAAGGTCTGACGATATGGAAATGTGCAATGGCATAACTGGAGCAGCTTCATTCCCCTGCTTCAGGGATGCAGAACCTCAGACCAGCAGCCAAGCTGGGTCTCCCCAGGGGTTTTAAATCTGGCCTTCTAGGATTCCTCAGGCAGCCAAGACTTCTTGCTCTGACCCCAACCTCCTTTCTCTTAAGTGGTTTCCTGGCTTTTGTGCAGTTTTCCCCATTCTAAAAAGGTTGAAAAGCTTTGTTATCAGCAAAAAGAGCTCTCATGATGTCCGGAATGAAAGAGACCATTGTTCTTGACCTGTGTTTCATGGCCAGGGTGACACAGGCTCTTTGGATGGGGAGGAGGAGCCCTGGGAAATGGGGCCTGCAGATCATAGAATCATAGAATAGTAGAGTTGGAAGGGGCCATGAAGGGCATCGAGTCCACCTCCCCACCCCCCGCTGTTGCAGGACACCATGTTACACCATCCCACTCTGGTGGCTGTCCAGTTTCACCTTGAATGTCTCCAGTGTGGAAGAGCCCCCCACCCCTCCAGGCAGCTGGTTCCACTGTTGCATTGCTCAGACAGTGAGGAAGCTTTTCCTGATGTCCAGCCTGAGTCTGGGTTGTCACAGTTTGAATGGATTATTCTGTGTCCTGCACTCCGGCATCAGCCAGAAGAGATCTTGACCTTCCTCTTTGTGATATTGAGATGGAAGAGACAGAAGAGCTTATCTCAAGGCTGTTGCATCTAGGTATGTAGCTGGATCTCAAGAATGGCCTGAGTCTACAAGTGCCAGGAGGGGGAGCGGGATGGGAGCCGCAGCAGCCAGACAGCCCTGGTATGATCCTTTAGCCCATGATGCAGTGTTAGGAGAGAAGGGTAGCCAGCTAGAAGGGGTGCATATGGCTAGGAGGCTTTCCCAGTTCCAGAGGGATGAGGTTCAGGGTCACTCAAAAGGATGGTTCCTGGAAGTAGTTTCTAGTCTGGGTTCAACAAACTGCTCTATGCCTGCTCAGAAGCTCTTTCTTTGCTAATTATCATGTGTTGGATATACATTGGAGAAAAGAACTTTTTCCAAAGAACGGTGTGTGGTTCTCAAAGAGAGAAGGGAGAGACCTAGCTTCCAACAGTGGCTAGCATCTGGGATACTTTTGGCCCTGCCCTCTAGCCTTGGCCCATCCCTTTCACCTGCAGTCCCACCCATCACTAGAAGGTGTCCCACTGAGAGTGTGTCTGATATGGACTTGGGCCCTTGGCCTGCAAGGCTGCATCCCCGTTCTGTTTCTTGCCATCGGTGGCCAATGTCATGAACGGAGAGGACCGCTTGTCGAGATCCGGCTCGACAATCGGTGCAAGAGAGTTCAGAGAGAGAAATAAAACACTGCAGACGAGAGATAAAGTTTTAAAGCATGCTTGGTTGGTTGTTCATGAGAACAAAGAAGATCTTCGCAGAAAAATCCTACTGCGTCAACACAAGCAGCCCTTTTTATTATTTCACAGATTGATACATTTATACTTGCGTAATCCAATAGCCATCGAGTAAAGCAGTGAACACCCTAATTGATTGTGCGCAAGTGCAGGATTCACAAAGGCTTATTGATTGCTTATGCGCAGGCGCGGGTAACAGGAAGCGTACTTATTGCTATATATGGTCACAAGCCTTATATGGTTACACAGGTGAAGTACAATGCTATTAGCTGAGTAAGTTGCAATACTGCTGGCTGGTAAATTACAATACTATTGGCTGAGCGTAGCGTGCCTAGCTACAGCATGAATGCTGCGAGGCGGGGATGAATTCCCACATTCCCTCCGTTTTGTTTATTTAAATGAACAATCAATTCTATACTAGCGAGGTTAATATTTGCCAAATGATTGAATACAACAGCAGAACATAGTTAAAATCACAATTAAAATGATAACTGACATGATTAGGGAACGAAACCATGAGAGGGTAGGAAGCAAGAGAAATCCATCCAAGAGGAGGGATCTGGGGGCTGCATAAAAATGCAAGGTAAAAGGAATGAGCGAAAAACTAGACACTACGAAGACTTTCTCCATGGCCTAACGCAACGTGCAGGAATCCAAAGGAGGCCGTTATCCGAAGCTACTGCTGTGTAACCATGACCCCAAGTTATCAACGGCACAGGTCCCTTTCACCCAGGATCAGGCAACTTGCGATAGTGCACAAGCAGTCGTGGAAGTTGTTCTTCAGTCCTGAAATGAAGCTCAACAGGTGTATGAGACCTGCTATGGGGAGTGAACAAAAATTTTAAGGTATAAAGAACTTTAGCTACAACAGCTGGTATATCAGCGGTGGATATCCCTCTCCCTTTTGTCTGCTTATACAGCACAGATTTGAAGGTGAGGTGTGCTCTTTCCTGTGGCTTGACCTGTGGAATTAAAAGGAATACCATGAGATAACTTTATACCCCACAAATTGCAAAACTCTGAAAATGAATGAGAACAATATGATGGGCCATTGTCCATTTTTATAGCCAAAGGCTTCCCCATTACAGCAAATGTCCTGATGCAATGTTGAATAACATGTCTTGAAGTTTCTCCCTTCATGGGTGTTGCCCAAATGAGTCCTGAAAAGGTATCAACAGTCAAATGTAACTTATGGAAAGGAGCCAATGATGGTACATGAGTAACATCCATTTGCCAAGTCTGGTTAGCCTGTGTCCCTCGAGGGTTCACTGCATCAAAAGGAAAGTTTATCGGTGATTTGCAACACGATGGGCAGGCTGACACAATGTCCCTTGCCTGTGACATAGGAATAGAAAACATTTTATGCAATACTTTAGCTGACTGATGAAATGTATCATGAGATAGGATGGGGTCATCAAACAAGGAAAAAACATCATGCGTAAGTGCACCATCAGCTCGAGCATTTCCTTCTGCCAAAAATCCTGGAAATCCTGTATGAGACCTAATATGAGCTACAAAGCAGAAATATGAGCGTTCTTGGATCAATTGTTGGAGCTTGGAAAACATGTCATAAAGTTCTCTATCAATAGCAGGTGGCAAAGAAGACAATGGTAAATGCAGCAACAACTTATAAACGTATTGAGTATCTACAATAAGATTAAAATCCTCTTGTGCAAACAATTGAAATGCCAAAATTACAGCTGCTAGTTCAGATCGCTGTGCAGATGATTGGTTTTCAGTGAACTTCGAAGACCAGGATCCATCTGGCAATTGCCAAGTAACCACTCCTCGGGTAGGAGATCCACCTGTAAACAAAGTTATTGCATGTGACAGTGGCTGTAAAGAAAAGCAAGATGTTAGTTTATAGGGAATCTGTGAAAATAGCTGCAAACGTCTATCTTTTGGTGGATTATGGAGGACTGTTCCTAAGAATCCAGCAAACGCAACTTGAAGTTCAGGAGATGACATCAGCAGTCGCGCAAACTCCTCCTGCTTAAAAGGAAAAAACACACAGTCAATATCTTTTCCAGTAAGCTGTAATGCTCTATGCCTTGCTTTGAAAACTAAGTCTGAAACTGCAGTTATCCAAGGATATAAATTCCGTGGCGGTGTATGTGGCAAATATATCCATTCTAGTATGCAGATTGTCTCTTTATCTTTGGGCACGTAGAGAATGGCTGTTGGTAATAATGAAGTTGACAAAATATCTGCTGGAGTTGAATGACCTGCCAGGGCCAAAAATAGTGGTGAAAGATCATCAGTAGTAAGGGCTAAAGATGGCCTAGCCCAGTCAATATTTCCCAGCAATATTTGAAGCTGTACCAAAGTCAATGATTCTGGAATATGAAATTGTGGCAACACTGGCACTGAGGCTTTTTCTGAAAGCTGATGTCCCAAGTATTTGAAAGGAGGGACTTCTTGGACCTTTTCTGGTGCTACATAAAGTCCATATGCTTCCAACGAAGCAACAAGAAAGTCCAGATGACATTTATCCACATTTTTCCCTGCTATTAAGATGTCATCCATGTAATGATGCACCATTAAGTCTGGAAATGCTGATTGAAATGGTTGCAGAGCCAAAGCAACAAATAGCTGACAGAGGGTGGGAGAATTTGCCATGCCTTGAGGCAAAGCACACCACTCATATCTTTGTGTAGGGCGATCGTTGTTCAGCACTGGAACTGTAAATGCAAATTTTTCCCGATCTTGAAGAGCTAGTAATGTATTAAAGAAACAGTCTTTCAAGTCAACAATTTTCAATTTATAATCTTGTGGGATCAAGTTTGGATTTGGCATCCCACATTGAACAAGTCCCATCACTTGCATACATTCATTCACATTTCTTAAGTCTTGTAGTAATTGCCATTTGCCTGATTTCTTTTTCATCACAAAAATTGTTGTATTCCATGGGCTGGAACTAGGCTGAATATGACCCAATTGCAGTTGCTCCTGAATAAGGGCCTCCACCGCCTGGAGCTTTTGTAAAGGCAGCGGCCACTGATCTACCCATACTGGCGCAGATGTTTTCCATTTGATGGGCAATGCATGGAGTGGCGCTGATGTGGAGGCCCTCAGGATAAATTTGTATTGATGGTAGCTCCTAAGGATGAAAGCAAGTCTCTGCCCCATAAGGTCAATGGAATGTCCATTATTAAAGGACGTAAAGTCACAATGCGGCCTTCAGATTGAAAGGTAATCTGCTGTGCACTCCAGGAAGCAGCTGTAAAGCCTCCCACTCCATAGACAGGAGAAGCAGGGACAGTAGGGAGCTTTTCAGGCCAGTCCTTTTTTGTTATAAGTCACATCTGCCCCTGAATCCAGCATCCCTTTTATACAGCGTCCTGCCATGGTGACAGACAAGTAAGGCCTGTCTGTTGTCAGTTGGATAGTTGCCATTGCAATGGGTGTAGTCTGCAAATTGCTTGGCATAGGCTGGCAAGCCTGCTGAGAGTCCCTTTCACTTGACAATGGTATAAAGAGCATACGAGCCACAGGTGATTCTGCCAGAACTTCCATATGCATAGTGGACCAGAGATGCAGAATAATGTCTGTTGAACCAGACGACTGGTATAATCCTGGAGCCACATGGCAAAGGTCCGGGCCCATGATTGGGAGCAGTATGCCAACATGGCCTGCTGGTATCGGATAGGATACTCTAGCAAGCAAAGGCACAGCAATTCCCAGATTAAGCACAACCGATGATGTAAGAAAAACAGGAAGTCCAGAACAACCTGGGTTGTGCTCACGTGGCTCATGTGGCTTCTCATCATCCCCTATAGTATGAAAGCTAGGATTTGTTGGGCTGCAATACGGCCTTTCCCCATCAGGGGGCAGCTCAGGGCACGAGTTCTCCCGGGGTTGGCCCTCCCGCTCGTTTCCCTGGCTACTGTCGGAGCCTTGTTGTTCCGTCTGGGGGGGTGAGCGACACTGATCAGCCCAATGGATACCTTTTTGGCAGATAGGGCAGTTTTTCAAAGGACAGGCTGTGCTTTTTTGAACAGAACGGCATTGTGCTCTGAAATAGCCTTCTTTGCCACACTCAAGACATATCTTGCCAGCAGCAGGATTGTTAGACTGTTGAAATTTTTGTACTGCAGCTGCGAGCAAATGTGCCTCATGGATTTGTGATCCAAAATTAAGGCACACCCGAAGCATAGATTGTATATCAGTCTCTGGATTGTTATAAATGGGTGTGAGGGCCGTCTTACAGTCCTCATTTGCATTTTCAAAAGCTAGCTGCTTGAGTAACAATTTTCGGGCCTTGGGACTGTCAATCTGGCGTTCTACAGCCAGCATCAGCCTGTTGATGAACTCTGTATATGGCTCTGTAGCACCTTGTCTTACATTAGCAAAGCTGGACAAAGAATTGTCTCCAGGCTCTGGGATCTTTTTCCAGGCTTTTATGACTATGCTAGCCACTTGAGTTAAGGCTTGATCTGTTAATGCAACTTGTTGCACAGCCGTTGCAAAGGCTCCCTCTCCTAGCAGCATATCCTTCATGATATTGATATGTATTGCATTTTGCACTGCTTGTGCAGCTGCTCTTTGCCGCCAAGCCTCCATGCAAAAAAGACCTTGGGCAGGGGGGAGGAGAGAGCGGAGAATCATTTTCCAATCCGTGGGCGTTAGTCTCTGGAGAGACATGCCTTCAAGCAGAGCTGTGGTATAGGGGGCATGAATGCCCTTATCACTAATGGACCGCTGTAACTCTTTCAAAGTTTGCAATGGGGGGGGCTCATGTCTATCCGGAACAGCTTGCATGCCTCTTCCCCCGGGGGCCCCTCTGAGCACTGGGAACGCTGCTGGGAGTTCTTGTGATCCCGGATCCCCATCCTCCATAATTGCTGTTTGCAGAACAGCGGCTAGGGAAGTTACAACTGGCACCTTATCTGATTCCATATCGTCGGGCGGTTTTGATGGTGGAAGGAAGTGGTGCCTCTCATTTTGAGGAGGAGGAGGGGCTCTAGGAATCGGAGCTGGCGCGGGCAGCAAGATTTTTGGCAAGTGAGCAAGTGAGGTGGTCCCAGCTTCCAGTTGCTGATTGAATAATATATTAGTCGGCGTTAGTCCTTTAAGACAAGCCTGGACTTTACACCACGTGGATAAAATCCTGGAAGTCATTCTGGGATGATCCTGAAAGCAGCTGCCAATTTTACACCAATCCTCAAGTTTCATCGTGCCTGACTTTGACAGCCAAGGGCAAATATCATGAATTGCTTTAATTAATGCTTCGACGTCACTTTCAGTGACAGAATGTCCCTCTTTAGTAAGTAAAAAATGAATGTCTCGTTTAAAAGCCTGTTGCTCAGTAGACAAAGAAGAGCCCATTGTGTTCTAACTTGGCCAATCACACTCACCCGGGATCCGAAGATGCGTGGCGCCTGTAGCCCGTGCCGGGCGTGGGGAGGTGACGACCGCGGGAACCGCCAGCTAGCAGCCGGGGTTGAATCAAGGCAAACCGCTTGCCTTACAAAGTTGCTTCACTGGGAACCGCCAGCTTGCAGCTGAAGGTTGAAATCAAGGCAAACCCTTTGCCTGACAAAGTTGCAAAACTGCCTCACAAAGTTGCAAAATTGCCTCAGAGAGGGCACCAGCTGTCGAGATCCGGCTCGACAATCGGTGCAAGAGAGTTCAGAGAGAGAAATAAAACACTGCAGACGAGAGATAAAGTTTTAAAGCATGCTTGGTTGGTTGTTCATGAGAACAAAGAAGATCTTCGCAGAAAAATCCTACTGCGTCAACACAAGCAGCCCTTTTTATTATTTCACAGATTGATACATTTATACTTGCGCAATCCAATAGCCATCGAGTAAAGCAGTGAACACCCTAATTGATTGTGCGCAAGTGCAGGATTCACAAAGGCTTATTGATTGCTTATGCGCAGGCGCGGGTAACAGGAAGCGTACTTATTGCTATATATGGTCACAAGCCTTATATGGTTACACAGGTGAAGTACAATGCTATTAGCTGAGTAAGTTGCAATACTGCTGGCTGGTAAATTACAATACTATTGGCTGAGCGTAGCGTGCCTAGCTACAGCATGAATGCTGCGAGGCGGGGATGAATTCCCACAACCGCTCGACCAGGCAGCTCCACTGTTTGGCCCATCAGACTCCTTCGGGCTCTTAAAAGGCATCATTATCTATTTTCCTCGCACCGACTCTTGGCATTCCAAACTCAACGCATTAAAAAGTACCCTGAATTAATCACTCCTGAAGGTAATTTAGTTCTTATTACACACTTATTTTATTTAATATTGACAGTTAAAAATACATAATGCACTTCAATTATGGTTAGGAGGGAAAAATCAAGTCAATGACTGCTTGACTTAAATAATCATTTAGGAATTAATCTGTCACTTGACATTTGGAGCCCGTGCTATTTGTGCATCACTCCCAGCATTGTTATTTTGAACCTACTGAAGACATTTGTCTTTGTCTGAGATTTCCAATACTATTCATTGGCTTCAATTTATTTTCTCTAACTTGCTTATAGTATTCGATGGATACAACGGTTCTATTCAAACCATTCTGGCTTTTCAAACTGCATGGCTGCGGACATCCAGTGCAAGTTCATGCAAGTGTGTATACATTCATTGCCTTGTTTTAAGGGTAAAAAGGTCAGACTCATCGGGTATTTCAATAGCCAAGGGCAGAATAAGATGCAAAACTGCACGTTGGGTTTCTCGGATACTTATGCCTTAGATGAGGTCTTGGATCCTCTCCTGCCGAGACTTGAAGGGCATTCGGTGCACTTGAAAGGCATGATCAATATATGTCAGGGCATCGTCACAGGTCGGAGAGACAGGAACTAGGAGGCAGGAGTTAAGAGACGCAGTCAGAATTGAGCAACCAAGTTGGAGAGGAGAACAAAGGATTGTATGGGGATGCTACAAAGCTGGACAATATCATTCCTCTTACAAGAAGGCTCGGCCTACGGGTGGTCACTTGCAACACAAGTAGGGCAGGAAGCAGGTGAACTTCGCACAGCCCTCAGCTGAGCCCAACAGGGGCTTGTGAAGACCCTTACAAGCCCAGTCAAGCTCTTTAGTACAGCTGAGGACAAGAGGACTTTCTCAAACAGGTCTCGGTTTCCCACACCTCATTCTCACCTGGATGTTCTGGTGTAGCAGGTAATCGCTTGCATGGGGTCGCAGCCCTGTGTAGCCTTCAGTAGTTCTTTGCCTCTGTTAAGGCCCTATGACAACTTGGGTGAGTGGCTAAGCCTGGATGTGTCCAAGTCCTGGGATTTTGTTCCAAGTTGCAGCTCTGAAAGTTCGCCACACAGTTTAGCTGCACACAGAACCTGAAGGTCCCTGATTCCAACATAGAAGTGGCGGCGGCTCAGCATTCTTCATTCCCTTCCATCATTTCAATTAAACCAGGGATTTCTAGCATGATGCCCATGGACACTTCCCTTGGCATCTGCCAGGTTCCCTAGCCCTAGTAGATTTATTTATTTATTTATTTATTTAGCAGACTTATATGCTGCCCCATTCGTCTAAGCCTCGGGGCGGCTTTCAAATAAATAAATATCACTAATACAATAAAATACAGTTGGAGACATCCTGGCCAAAGTTGTTAAAATCAATAAATAAGATCAACAATTAAAATTACATTTAAATAAAAAGGTCTTGGCCTGGCACCGAAAAGCAAATAACGACAGTGCCAGGTGGACCTCTCTGGGGAGCACATTCCATAGGTTGGGTGCCACCACAGAGAAAGCCCTCCTCCGTGTTCTCACCCTCCTAATGTCCTTCAAGGAGGGCTCCCGGAGAAGGGCCTCTGCCGTTGATCTCAAGGGGCGGGAGGGCACGTATAGACATAAGTGCTCCTTTAGGTAACCAGGACCCAAGCCGTTAAGGGCTTTATAGGTGATAACACTATTTTAATTGTTAATGTTATTATTTATTTTATTTTTCGGGCCAGGTCGACTCATATTATATTGTTTTATACTGTTCTTATTTATTTATTATTGTGAGCCGCCCCGAGGCTTCGACAAATGGAGCTGCATAGAAGCCTTCTAAATAAATAAATAAATAAATAAAATAACCAACACCTTGAATTGGGCCCCGACTTCAATAGGGAGCCAGTGAAGCTGACGGAGGACTGGAGTTATATGAGAACAACACCCAGTTCCCGTCAGCAACCTGGCAGCTCTGTTTTGCACCAATTGAAGTATCTGGACCTTCTTCAAGGGCAGCCCCACGTAGAGCGTGTGACAGAAGTCTAGTCGGGAAGTTACCAATGCGTGTGTCACAGACACCAGGCAGTCGTTCTCCAGGTAGGGACACAGCTGATAAATCAGCCGAAGCTGAAAGAAAGTGCTCCTCGCCACCACTGTTACTTGAGCTTCCAGCGAAAGCTCTTGAGTATACTTTTGAGTGGGACACTACCATGGAGAAAAGCGAAACTTAGAAGTGAAAAGTAAAACTTAGATTCTGGAGTCACTTTCTATTCTCTTAATCTTGCCAGCTACATTCTGTCATTTGAGTATTTTGCAATAGGCCATACCTACAATTGGAGCCATTTTGTGTCCAGTGACCCAAAGTGGTGGTGGACCCTGAAGGAACCGGTGGCAAATATGCACCTAAGAACGCGTTTGTTCTCAACACAGAGCAAAGTGCATGGGCAATGAAAGGAAGACATTTTAGATATTTATTTATTATTTATTCATTACAAACATTTGTATCCTGTCCTTTCGCATAAGTGCTCAGGATGGCTTACATAATATAAAATTAAAACAATACAATAATAAAACCACAGTTATTAAAAGCATATAAAACTGAGCATTGTTGTAACCCCTTGTACCCTCGCTTGCTTGCTTTAGCATAAAAAAATGTGCGAATGTAGCTCAGTGGGTTTCCCCTATTGTTCGCTGTTATTCAAGCACCTGCATAGCCATCCGTGTAAAAGGGTATAAAAATCCTGCCTTCGATCTGCTCAGGACCGCACTCCAACGAGTGTTTGGTCCCTGCAGGTAAATAAACTTCTTCTCTCGAAATTCCACCTGGTCTCTGGTCTCATCCGTAAAATCGCGGCACACAACAAGCATTATCAACTAAAAGGAAAGGAAGAAAACATAGAAAATAGGAAATGCAACTGTGAGAACAGAGAATAAAAAATCTTAAAACATGTAAAACATCAAAACATTTTTGATCATTTAAATGTTGGTTAAATAAAAAGGTCTTTACCTGGCGCCGGAAGGAGTATAATGTTGGCACCAGGCGGACCCCACGGGGGAGCAGATTCCATTGTCTGGGCTCCACTGCAGAGAAGGCTCTCCTTCAGGCAGACACCCTCCGTACTTTCTTCAAGGAGGGCTCCCGGAGCAAGCCCCCCCCCCCCCCCCCTCTTAAGGGACATGAAGGCATATAGGGGAGGAGGCGATCCTACAGGTATTCTGGACCTAAGCCATTTAGGGCTTTATAGGTTAATACCCGCACCATGAATTGGGCCCAGACTTTTAATGTCATTGTTCTCTGAATCTCACAAGGGAACATATGCAGAGGCCTGTAAGATCGGAGCAAGATTCTATCTAGCCCAGCATTTTGCTTGCAACAGTGTTTGGGCAGATGAAACAGCTTCCCTATCAGAAGTGGTGCCGACTGCATTTTCTAACACAACCACCTATGAGAGCCGATTTGTAGCCAGCAGCGTTGGCTGTTTCAAGCAGTGACAATTCTTTGACCCACAGTTCCCACAATCCCGTACTCATTCCACTTCAGCACCTGCTTGCTTGACTTTTACATGAGTTAATATTCTTGGTCTGAAACTGTCGACCGCCAGAGACCAGACTTTTCCTGCTCATATTAGCAATCAATAGAGCACTTAGCTCTGCAACAACATTATTAGCATACCTTTAATAAACACCAGAGTCAACGTTCATCTGACATTTATAGCCTTCTTTGAAGTACTGTTCTTCTTGCTGGATTGTACTTACATGGAAGGCATCGCTTCCGACATGGCATGATTATAGGGCAGGTCCCTTTCCACGCGTCCCACGTAAAGGCATGAAAGGATGATGAGCTAAAACTGAGGTCGTCCGAAATTTACCCTTGGGGGAAAAGATGGCTGCCATGGGACTCCACCACATGGGGTGAACTCCTCGGCATTTGCAGGAAAAAGAGTGAGCCCACTGAGTTCCTTCATTATTCAGTATGAACGAAAGAAGGTCTAACATCCCACCAGGGTTCAGGGCTGCTTCCAGTTTCCGAGGACCCTTGGCAAGGCCCCTTCAATGTGCTGTTCTTCAGCAACCACCCTTGTCACCAGCTGCTCTTGCTCTTGCCCTTCAGTGCTACCTGGCAGAAATACAGGGATCAAGCAGGCAGGGCATCTTCTGCTGCTCCTCTTCACCATCTGGACCAGCACGGCATGCAGGTGAACAAACAGGCTGTAGCAGGGAAGAAAAGGAAGGCCAGAGGGGTCATCCTGGGGGGTGCACATGGAGCTCAGCCAAGGGGCTGATCCAGGTCACAGGTTCACTCAGG
The DNA here is from genome assembly GCF_004798865.1 of Varanus komodoensis. Lineage (NCBI taxonomy): Eukaryota > Metazoa > Chordata > Lepidosauria > Squamata > Varanidae > Varanus > Varanus komodoensis. The sequence goes on from NW_025335568.1 coordinate 6,086,839, forward strand.
TTTGTGTGGCTCTGAAGAAATACAATGAATATTCAAATAGATACATGGTCAGAACCTGTAAAACAAAAACCATTTGTGGCATGTATTTAACAGCAGTGCAATTCTAGTTGCCTAAGGTATGCGACATTCACTAACAACAAGGTTGCCCAGAGTCTCTGCGGATTGGAGGGAGGACCCAGGGTGCTTTCAGGGTCTTTGCTTCATGCCGATGCCAAAGAGGGACCCTCTTGCTGGAGCTGCAGTCTGGCTTGTACTATTAGGAACCTTCTCAAGACATCAATTTCAAGCCACCAGCCTTCTCCATTCAGTGGACTTTCTCCTGCTCCTGGCTGGACTGACTGAGTAGTTTAGGCCTCCTGCCCATGATCTCATGGAAAGCTCTTCGCTAGTGTTACCCATAATCTGGAGAAAGTGGATAGGCAAACATTTCCCTCTATGTGCTATTAGAACCCATGAAGGCAAAAGGAAATTCTTCACACAACACATAGTTCAGCTATGAAATTCACTGCCACAAGATGCAACAGGACACCAGTTTGGAGAACTTCGAAACTGAAGGCCACCAGTTTGGAGAACTTCAAAAGTAAAGGAGGAGAAAGCTAAAATTGGCTAGCAGCCATGTTGGCTATATGCTTCCTCTGTTATCAGAAGTGACATGGGCAACAACCCACTTGGACACTTTCCAGCAGAAAATGGCACATTCTTGAGGTGCAACTTGACCAGTTTTTGGGAGAAAAGAGGTTCAGCTTCTGCCATGGTTGGGAAGGTGCTTCTTCTGCCACTTTTTCTGCCTCTTATGCACTCTTGCTTCTACAACAGGAGTATTTTGTGGCATTGGAAGAAGGAGAAAGAAACTGTGGGGAGAAGACAGTCTTTGACCATGGACTGATCTGGTGGGCCAAAGTTGGTCCATGTCCTGCTCGTTCCCCTGCCATGCCATGGGGATAGGAATAGTCATGCATCACTGGCAGTAAGGGAATGGACAGACAGGGGAAGTAGCATTCTACACCCTGACCAGGGAGGTCTGTAGCCTTGGTTTCTCCTGCGTTGCCACGTTGCGATCTGGCAACCTGCAGGTGGAGTTTGAGGGACATGGGGCAAAGCAAAAAGAAGTTCTCCAGGCCAGCCCAGATTAGCTGCACACTTCGTCCTGGTCTATGAGATATTACTCCTTCCCTCAGACATTCTCAGAAGTTTAAAAACTTGAAATTGCAGGCTCAAACCTAACATCTCGCAGGCCTAGGCAAGTTGTTGAACTTAATCGCTTTGAAGGTCTTTATGATCCCTAGTCTTAATGAATTCTGGAAAGGGCCAGCATACCTAATAAAGATTGCTGAGCTCATTGTAAAGGAAAATGGCCATTTGCTTTCTCCTCTTTCCATGACAAGCTCTTGGTAAAAGCACAGCTATGTAATTTACTGCTGCCCTTGGCTAGCTCTGAGTTTTGTGATGTTCCTACCAGTGCTGTCACTCCTACATCATTGCAAAGGAACACAATCTGTTTAACATGGATACTTCCTTTGATTTCCTGTGCTGTGCTGAGATAAGCAACTTTAATCAACGCACTTCCTCATCGTCGTTTTCACTGGAGAATTCACCCTAACCATACCGAGTTGGCTTGATGTGTCTTTTGATGTCCATTCCATCAACACCACTGGCTGTTGCACATGAGTAGGGCTGGACTGGGGTGATATATTTTGTGGCTCTCTGACTTATATTACTCCTAAAACCAAGAGCATAAAAATGTGGAGCAACCTTTAGTACTACCTATGGAGACAATTGCGGTAATCAAGTCATACATCTGCTCCTGAATATGCCAACACCCTCAAAACTCACTCATCCTATTACGCAAAAGAAGAGAGCAGGGAGAATTCCCTTGGGTGATTCAGAACTCAACCGTCTATTTGCACTAATGATATCCAGTGTCCATGGACTTCCTGATAAAAAGAAGTCTTGTATATAACTTATATACTACTTTGACTACTGCATAAATTATCACAACTAAGTTTTAATGAAAAACATTTTAACATTACATTTCTATCCCACCTTTCTTTTGTGAGGAATCCAGGCAGCTTACATAGCTTCATTTTATCCTAATACCAACAATGCTGTGAGGTAGGCTAGGCTGAGAGTGAGTGATTGGCCCAAAGTCAACCAGTGAGATACATGCCCAAGTGGGGACTAGAACCTGGATTTCCTGAGTTCTCAGCCCAACATTTTCAACATTACATCATACTGGCTATCAGTAGTTCTTTAAGCTACCAAAGAAAGAGGAGAAGAGTGAACAATAATGTATAACTACCTATCTTTATTTTACACTAGGGCAAACAACTTATCTACAGTATCATTTTGTACTCAAAACTCTGTAATCAAACTGTGTATGGTAGATGCTGGAACTAGGTAAAGGTAAAGGTAAAGGTTTCCCCTTGACATGAAGTCCAGCCATGCCTGACTCTCGGGGGCGCTGCTCATAGCCGAGCCAGCATTTGTCCGCAGACACTCTCCGTGGTCATGCGGCCAGCATGACTAAACACTGAGGTGCACGGAACGCTGTTACCTGCCCACCGAAGTGGTACCTTTTCATCCACTTGCATTTGCAGGCTTTCGAACTGCAAGGTTGGCAGGAGCTGGGACGGAGCAATGGGAGCTCACCCCGTTGTGCAGATTCAAACCGGTGACCTTTCGATCAACCAGCCCAGCAGCACAGCAGTTTAAACCACTGCGCCACCTGCATCCCTGATACTGGAACTATAAAGACCAAAAATGGAAATCTCCAAAGCTATTGGGCACATCTGAGCAAATATTAATCTTGGAAATCAGTAGGAATCCCAGTCTCTTCTTCTAAATGTGTACTGGAAACTCCCTTATTCATACATCAGTATCCAAATAAGAATCCAGCCTTAAGCATGTACACAAGCTATTATTGATTTCAACTAAATTTTACCTTTTCTTCAGGACTGGGTCTAATGTATCCAGGTAGTGGAAAGTGTTGTATTTAAGGTGTTTCATCAAATATGGATTGTACTATTTTGGTGAATGTGGACCGGAAAATGGTGGCTTCGTGGCAGTGAGTCTATATTTCCAGTGTGGATCCACTCAGAATTCTAATGGTGTTATCCATGGTGGTGAAGTTTGGAAGTAGGTTTTCCGAAACACTTGCTGGTCTACTGCATTTCATGCAGAGATCTCCCTTCTGCCCACCAGTGATAGAAATCTTGGTGCCATATGCAAAAATTCTACTTGTGTAGCTTAATGAAGATCAGCTATGAAATCTCCAAGCTGGTACGTAGCAGGAAAATGTACAACATGATGCTTGATCACACACTGAGCACCCCTGGATATTAGAGAGTTTCTAAAGCTGCTCCAATCTGGCCATTGCACCACCAGGGACAGAGAGGATCTGTCTATCTCCAGTAAGGATTTTTTTAAAGATCCACCTTTCACCAGAAGCATCATGTCACTAAACTTTGAACTTTCTGGAGGGAGAACTACAGAAGCTCTGGCAAAGTTCCCACTAAATGTGACTAGTGTGATCTCTCAACACTTTGATGGGCAGACCTGAGGACTGTACCAGAGCAGATCTGTCAGTGGAAATGAAGCCACCAGCCAGGAGATGCTCTTTGCACATAAAGGTGAGCTATATGCCCAGTGACATTTGAGCCTGAAGTGCAACTGTGGAATGATAATTAGAAAGTCAGCTTGGTTTCAAATAAGGGTCATCTGAGTGACATTTCAAATCAAAGGCAGCCTTGTGGAGACACTGAAAAATTCGAGGGGTGGAAGAGCCAAGCTGCATAGAGGAGTCAAAGGGAATTGAACTGAGCTGTTGGATATGAAGATTTTGTTTGTTCCCTAAATTCAATTGCCCTCAGCCCACTCTGAGGAATCAGGTATACCTCTTCTCCCAGCCTTCCACTCTCCCCTCTGTGGGTAGGGAAGAAGGCTGCTTATAAACAGTTTTGGAAAGGGGAAAGGGAGAGGGAGAGAGGAAAACACAAAACCGTGTCCAGTGTTTGTTGAGAACAACCCATGGCTTCTGGTGGACCCCCTTCTTGCAGTCTCTGCTCTGCCATGACCCAAATCTCCGGCTTGTTGTAAGAAATAGTTAAAATAGTAATTAAACCACAAATGTTGCAAAGCTGCAATAACATTAATAGTAATAACTAGCCTCCTGGGGTATTACTATGACTTAATGGCTGTGTGGATCGAAAAATAAATTAAGTACATGATGCAATGAAAGGCTTTCCATCTGGAGCCGATTCTCTGCCATAGCATTCCATCATATTAGATGGTTCTGACAGTATTCTCTTTCCAGGCCTAAATATATCTGGAATGCCAATCCATCTTTAAACATCTCTTTCCCACTTTTTTGAAAAACACATCTACCAGGGAAAATAAGTGATGTTTAATTCTTTAATGGAAAAGAAAGAGATATTCGTAAATTTCCGTTAAGATGTGTGTTTTTAAACAGCACATTTTACTGACTAGCCATCTGCAGCAAAGACATTCAGCATCGGTTCTTAAGGATAGCCACCTGTTACCCACCTGGTGATACTCACTGGATCACTCTCTAGAGACTTGGAACAGACTCAGAACATTTCTGTTTCTCATCACAGTGATCTTGCGTTCATTGTTTCAGAGATTTGTTTGATAGCTGGAACTATATTCTGATGTAGCTTGTACCAAGGCATCATTTATTTATTTATTTAGAAAACTTCCATTGCTTGCAGCAGCTTACAAGAACTGAACGACAAAACCATTCCAGAAAAGAAATCAAACAGAATTAAAACAAAAATCGGCTTGGTAGATAAAAGCAGTTTTATTTTATTGCTATGAACTACTTGGGGGAGTTCTTTAAAGGGTTAAAAATGAGGGTCTGACAGGTGGAGAGATTTTAATTTTTATTTTTTTTTTTTGTTTAGTAGCAAAGTTGTGTCCGACCCATTACGACCCCTTGGACAACATTCCTCCAGGCTCTCCTGTCCTCCACCATCCCCCGGAGTCCACCCAAGCTCACACCCACTGCCTCAGTGACCCCATCCAGCCACCTCATCCTCTGCCACCCCCTTCTTCTTTTGCTGTCAATCTTTCCCAGCATCAGGGTCTTCTCCAGTGAGTTGTTCCTTCTCATTTGCATCTATACATGTTGTCAAACACCATTTTTGTGGGCCATGAATGACTTTGTAAGCTCAGAAATGAATGGACTTTGACAGGAGGTCACATCCAAGCTCAGCCCAGGAGGTGCTGACTGGGTAGAAGTTAACACAAAAATGAATTGAAACAAATTTCACGTATATCCCTAGCAACAAATGGGGCTTGCAAATAGTTCATGAACCTTCTACTGGGGTGTGTCCAGAGCTCCACCTGGCCTCCTCCAGATGCTTTGGACCAGCATTCCTGATCATTGGTCCTGCTGGGTGGGGAATGATGGAAAGGTGGTCCAGAACGTCTGTTGGGGAAGGTCATGCTGATCAGTTTGCTCTCCAGAAAATAGGAAAAGACTACCAATGAGCTTTCAGGCCCAGAACCTCCTTGAAAGAACTTCCACATGTGGCATCTGATGAAATGGGCTCTACTCCGAGAAGCTTATGGCATCATAAACATATTAGCCTTAAACATGCTCAAGATTTGTTGTTGCTTCTGCTGCAGTGAAAGCAAAGGGTCATTTTATAAAGCTGCAAAAGAAATACAGTTCAAAAGCAGACTCCCCGGACTCCCTTAAAATCTCCACTTACTGGAAACATTAAGGTCAGCAGAGGACCGCAAAATAGATCACGAGGCTTCTATTAAAAAACAAAACAAAGAAATCAGATGGATCAAACCAGTGAATCATTTTCAGAGTATGTCTCGTTTCTTCACTGAAGTGGCATCTTGTGGGTCTTAATTCAGGCTTTTAATTAACTTCAAAGTAAAAGGTTTTCAAAGATGGTGCACAGCAGCTATAAAACATAAGTTGAGACTTAGGCTCAGTCACTTATTTAATTACTTCTTGCTTTCTAGTGATGGGTCAAAAATGTTATGTGTCTATTTTTATATTATCACATGAACTGAAGATTGGCAATATCCAGTCCTGCATCCCATTCAGACACGGGCAAAATTCTAATTGGAAAGAAGCAATTACCATGGATAGTGAATGTTTTATAGTATGTTGATAAGAGGGGCGGATTTTACTCTGATGGGGTAAAAACTGCATTTCTTCCCCCTCTTAATCTGAACTCTTGTGTTTGCCTTGTGTGCCTAGCTATTAAAAAATGCTAGAAGTTGTAGCGAATGCTGTGCTCATCAGCCCATCAGCCCCACTGCCGCTGACTCCCCACTGCTGGACATCATGAACTCTCCCCCGTGCCCCCTGGTGAGAGCAGATGGGGCTGGGGGGAGCGAGGGCTGCACCATACCTGACCTGCGGCACCTGAGGTACATATGGGCCCTCCCATCGTGGGAAGTTGATAGGGGCTTGCCACAGTGGGCAGTGCCCTTGGGTGGTATGGGAGGTAGTGCTACAGGGCATCACCCTTTGGTACCTGTTTGGTGCTACTTTGGCACCATTTGGGCTGGGCGTCTTGGCTACAGGGTGTTGCTTTGTTGTTGCTTTTACTGTCTATTGCTTGGTGGTTCCTATGTATATTTTCAAATCTGTAAACCATCCAGAAAGCTCAATGGGCTATGGGATGGCATAAAAAGTGTATCAACAGCAACAACAAAGTAAAAATGTCAGCTGTAAAATTGCCTAGGCAATCCACCCCAGAGCAGTGTAGCCCCACAGCCTGGGCTCATAAATACACAGCATTTGCACTTTCATTTTTAATGATCAAGGATGCTGACACTGGATGCCGCTGCCCCTTGGCCTTTTCGTTCCCTTTCAGCTTAGCTGCAGTCTTCCTAGAAGCTGCGGGAGGAACAAAGTTTCTGAGCGACAATAGAATGAACCTCATTGTGCAGCATCGCGTGTGGGGGTGGCCTGGTTGTGAAATGAAAGCCATTAGCTTTACAAAACGGTTGTTCCTGGTGGGCATGGAAACTGCTAGTGCGGGCTCATCGTCACAGATCAGCACAGCTGTGCACCGTTTTTGGACACTTCTTGGGAGCATGCCAATGAGTGCCTTCAGGATGAGTGCCCACGCGTCCAACTTCCTATGGCGCCACTGCTTCACCACTGCAGGGAATTCTACAGCATTCTTCTTTCCATGTACTCCAATGCCACTATTACAGGGACCGGGGGATCTCCCCTCCTCCGTGCATCAGAAAATTTGGGACATGCTATGCATGGCCCTTCTCAAAGTTCACTTTTTCTTTCTTTCTTTCGCTCATCGTGTTTCTTATTCCCAATTCTAAGCAAACTTTAAGTAAACATAGCAACATTTGTCCGCATTATGACCCCCACCCTCAGTACCAACCTGCCATTCCATCTCTTTCTTATTTTCCTACTGTTCCCCATCTTTATTTAGCAATTTATTCATATATTTGATTACACCCTGTCTTTCTGCTAGAAAACTGGTACTCAAGGCAGTTAGTAATCTTGGGGACTTTTAGAAGTGACAGGAAACACATTGGTTAAACCAACAAACAAATAGCAAACAGAGATAATACATTAAGACAGAGATAACACAAGGAAGTACTACAGAATAGAAACAGAACCCAGCAGACTAGTGTACAAGCTGAAGGTCAGGTGTGACTGTTGACTCTTCTTAACTTCCTCTTCCAGTTGAATTGTAAGATCCTTGGACTGTAAGATCTTTGGGCTGGAATCTCTCTTGGCAGATGGCACAACGGAAAATTGGGAGGACACAAACTTTTCCACACTTCGATTATAGAAATGCTTCAATGGGTGGCCTAAACTAATCCTGTATGAACACACGATGCATTCTTTCTTTTCAAGAAGCTGTCCTGCATGTCAGCTTGGAGTTTTGCAACGATGTGCCAGCCAAAGCCTTCCCATAATATTAGCATATGTCATATGGGTTTTGCAATTAACATATGTTGGGGAGTGGTGTAATTAATTAGTTTAGAATGAGATCAGAGGAACAGGTTTATGCAGCTGCTGCCGACATATGGTATGATCCTTTGACATTGATCCTAAATTGACTGGAAGTTTGATTCATCTTCAGTTAATGTAGCCATGTGCAGTTGCCACAATGTAAGGTAAACATCTTTGTTTAAATAACAGCCACCTTAAAAGGTTCCAGTCAATGCTGTCAACTCGGATGCAATGAAATGGATTCTATTTTTTTGTAACAATGGAGTGCAATAAAGAAAATTACAAAAATACAGTGGGATAAGGGCTCCTTTTTCAGTTGTTTCTTCTTGGCAGCTCAGGAAATGGCTTATGAAATTTCTTACCAGGAATGAGTGTCAGGAATAAGATCTCTTGAAGATTACTCTCCTCTTCCCAATTGATGTACATGGTGTGGGGGGTGTGCAGGAGGTAGACTGGGAAATTAGAAAGCATTGGCTCTCTATGGAATAGACCGTAAGCTTCGGAGAGACTTTCAGGGGATCTATTAAACCTAAGCTCTACTTACTGCTTTAAGAATAAGAAATACTTAGAAGGTAGCGCATGAACTCACAGGGAAGTTTGAGCTTGCCAAGCTTCTCCAAACACCAACTTGCTGCTCCTCTCATGCTCGTATCCCATTCACGTTTGCAACCATTGCTCATTTTAAGTGAACACGGTAATTGTGCAAAATGAACAGCTGTTGAATGCCAACACTGATCTTCCAATTTGCAAGGATGTTCCCCATAGACTGAAGTTGGGCCAATCCAATCTATGGAGACACACTGTGCTAACTGGGAAATTTGTGCAAATCAAATGGGAAAATTGCACAACTCATACATGATCCCATGTTCAGCAATTTGCAAATATTTTTGGTGGATTTCTTATCATGTTTGCATTTGGGGTGGCAAATCAGGAAGACTTGCATGTTTTGTGATCTGCAGGGAAATTCTCATAACCCCTCTCAAGTAGATGCCTGTAGTATATTGAAGTGCACCAATTCACCTGGGGTTCCTTGTTAGGTAGAGAAATCCTGGAGTAAATCAGTGCTACAGGCACAATTTCAATTCCTAGCAAGCATAGATAGCCTATTTTAGGAAGCAGTATTGAACTTGTTTTGGCCTAAGGGTTGGATTCAGTGATGAGCCAGACTGAATCAAGAGGTGCAGGGCCAGCATAGCAACATGCATTGGCAAAACCCTTTCCAGCCTTTGGGATGCATTCCAACATGCTAGAATGCACGCACACTCACACACACACCAGGAAACTGCAAATAATGGGTGAGTCGTAGGAAAGAGGGGAAGGTTGTGTGGGCATCTGGTGATCCTCAAGGAACCAAATTTGGAGCCTAGATGGATCAGGTTTGGCTTCTGGGGTGGAGATCCAACCCCTCTGGTGGAAGTGATGGTGATCATTTCCAAAGCACCATGGGGGGTGGGGCACCAGAGGAGGGGAAAGAACCGAGGCAGAGGGATGAGCAGAAAAGCGAGAGGCTTCAGGCTAGGTCGAAACGGGAGTCCTGCATCCCTTAGAAGTGTATCAAGAGCCAATTGCAAGTGATCAGGATTGGAGTGATACACTCCGAATAAGCAGGGTTTGTTTTATTGAGTGTTGGTTATGACATGGGTAGCTGGACTGCAGAGTCTCCGATTTTCTTGTTTTGCACTCTGACGTTCAGCATATTTTCATGTATGTTATTCATGAATCAGGGTGTTATCTATGAGACAATATTCAGGAAAGGTTCTAGAATGCTCCCTTTGACCTTCGGTAGCAAGGGCTGAGCATTTGCTGGTCTGAAGGCAAGGGCAGCACTGGACTGAAGGCAAGAGAAGTGTCCTGTGAAGCACAATGCTTCTCAGAAAATGGCAGGGGCTCCGACGACAATCTATGATGGCCCTGAAAATAAGGCATCTGGTGAGCATGCTTAATCATGGGTCCCTCTGCAGCAGCATCCGGTTTTGAAATATCATGCTGAAGAGCTCCTTAAACCTATTAACTAAAAGAGGGAAATGACATGTAATTTCAAGGCTCTGGAGGTGGGAATTCTATTCAGGTCTGTTGGCAGGCAGTTGTACAGGCCTAAGAACCCAGATCTATTATAATCCACTTATCTCTGAAGAATTGAATATCCCTATGGATGTTTTCTCTTTGTTGGAAGGGAAGGGAAGGGAAGGGAAGGGAAGGGAAGGGAAGGGAAGGGCTCTAAAAGCATCTACAGCTTCTACAGCCTGGATCTCACACTGTATCTATCAGGAAAGTTAATAATGGATTCTCACTTTATACAAGAACATGAGGTGACATCCTTTATAGCCATATTCAGTATTCACCCCTGTATAATTAGAATTATGTGAGGAGGCAGGTACAAGTTCCTTGGCCTTCTTTCCCCATCAACTCTTTGTTGACTTTCTTACTGTCACCAGGGCTTTCGGGGAAAACTTCTGCAGCAGGGAAACGTCTCTATTTGGATTGGCTCCCTGAGTGATGAAAAAAAAAAATCTCTGCAGAAGCACTGCTGGCTCCTTCCTGCAGACATTCGGCCCCCAATGCATAAAGGGATGGCCAAGGTCTTTCAACCATGTCTTGACTCTGTGCCTTGAAGAACAATGCTATCAGGAGATTTTAGGAGATTTTCTCCACGCAATGAAAAACGTCACCATTGAATTTCTACTGAATTTTAAAGACAGAGAAGTAGACCTCAGGTGTTCTGTTTAGCTGAAGGAGAAATGTTGGAAAAATTTGCATCTGATTCAAATGGGTTCTGATTTCTATGACTCTGACGTGTATATTCTAGGGTGGACCAGTTTTTTCAAAATCACAGGGATCTTACAGACTCACCTTTTTTCTGGGTTCAGGGTAGGATTTACAGTCATACACATTGTTTATTGTTATGGGCTGTTAAGTTTACTTCACATTATGGAGACCCTCCAAAATGTTCTGTCCATGATGGCTCCATTCAACCCTCCCAAATTCAAGGCTGTGGCTTCCTCCATAGACTGAATCCATCTCAGAGTTGGTCCTTCTTTTTGTCTTCTGCTTTTGACCTTCCCAACACAGTTGTCTTCTCCAGTGACTCTTGCCTTCTCATGAAGTGTCCAAAGCACGACAGCCTCTGTTTTCATTTTTGCTACTAGGGAAAGCTCTGGCTTGATTTGATCTAAAACTCACTTTTTTTTGTGACTTCAGAGCAGCTTTCACTTCACTAGAATTAGCAGCACATCCTGGTTTGGTGTATTGTCTATTTTCCCTGGAAAACTTGCATAAAAGTTTTTGGTTTCTCCTTCTTCAGCACCTCTTGTTCGAGGGTACATTTGAATGATGTTGGTAGGTTTTCCACTAATTCTGATTGATATGATTCAATCAGATTTTGCATTATAGAGCAAAATCTATATAAGGGGCTACTGCCTGTGTAATGTCTTGCATCAGTATTAGAGCCACTCCATTTCTTCTGAGTTTGTCATTTCCAAAGTAAAATATTGCGTATTTGACAGGAAATGTCCCATCCCAGTCCACGTTAGTTTGCTCACACCAACTACTGAGATGTTCATTCTTTCCATTTCCTGGTATACAATTTCCAGCTTGTCTTGGTTCATGTTTCTCATGTTCCTTGTGACAATTGTATGTGCTGCGCAGCATCAGACTTTCTTTTTACCTCCTTGCACTTCAGCCAGTAGACTTCCTTTTGGGTTTGCTCTAGTAGCATCATTAGCCAATTTTATCTTGAACTGCTGCTGCAGACCAGCAGTTGCCTTGCAGAAGTTTCTCCACCCCTGTCCTCATTAAGGAGTTCCATCCATCTTTGCTGATGCGACTGTTACTCCTAAAGAGGGTGGATGCATCTTGGTCTGGTCTCACAGCCTTGACCATTCCACCTTGGGTGACCCTATTGAGACCATCCTGGCCTCCTGATGGAATTGCCCTCAGCTTCTTTGAGGGCCCTCACCACATAAAGGTGTGCATCCAAGAGGAGTAATGAACCTTAAGTAATGCAAATTACTGATTATACACATTAAGTAATGAAATTTACCACATTTGCTCAAAAGGGCATTACTGCGGTGGTGAATTAGTGCTGATTTACAGTCAACATTCTGACTGAGAATTTCTGATTCTGTCAGAAGGTGGATGACAGATGGAAGATGGCTGACGCTCCATGAAATGCAGATGGAATGGATTGAACAGAAACTGTACATTTCTAAGCTGAAGTCAATGCAATTTTCAAAGATGCTTGGGAGAGATGGTCAAGGATGTGGGACCCCAAGAAGTGATCCTATGACTTCAGCATATTGTAATATCAACTTATCTATCATGGATGGGGGGTGGATGGGCTTTTGGGTGACTTATTTATGGCAAATTTTGAAAATCATCCTCATAATAGAAACATAGAAACTGAGTGAGTTAGAAGGGGTCTCCCGGGCCATCTAGTCTGACCCCTGGCTCCAGCTGGCTCCGCTCATGGCATGCCTACCATGTGCATGTCCAGCCTATCCTTGAGCACCCTCACCGATGGGGCTTCAACCACCTCCTGTAGAAACCCATTCCATACCCTTGCAGTCCTAACTGTCAGGAAGTACTTCCTGGCATCCACCTGGAATCTCCGGAAAGGAACTGAAAATAAAACTGCCAAGATTTATAGTCCGTGTATACAGTCTTTGGTGTGGTTGCACTCAGAATATTGTGCATGGTTCTGGTTGCTTCGAATGAAAAATGACATTATAGAAGGAAGGTTGGAAAAAGTGCAGAGAAAGATGACAAAAATGACCTATGGGCTGGAGCAATTCCTCATTGGGGAACCATTGCAATACATGAGATCATTTAGCTTAGACAAAAGGCAAGTAAAAGGAAACATGATAGAGGGGTACAGAATAATGCATGGTGTCCCTTGAAACATTAGCATCAGAAAGGGTCATCCCATTAAGCCTACTCGTGAGAGATTCAGAGCAGACAAGCACCACACAAGGCATAGTTAAACTATGGAATTCTCTGCCACAGGAACGGGTGATGTCCACCAACTGGGATAGTTTTCAAATGGGAATGGGCAAATGCATGGCAGAGAATGCCACTCACTTAGCTGGCTACAAGCTACCTCAGGAGCAGAGGAAGTGTGCCTTGTGCACACCAGTTGCTGTGGAACATGGGTAGGAGAGTGCTGTTGCATTCATCCCTGCTCCTGGTTTCCAGTAGACAGTTGGCTTGGCACAATGTGAATGGAATGCTGGGATAGATTGATCTCTGGTACAATCCAGCAGGCATCTTCTTACGGTCTTGTGATAGTATTGTGTTAGCTGTCCTGTATTGGAGGACTGTGTCCAGCCGAAATCTAGTTTAAAGAGCAAGAAATCTGAATCTGTGGTGCATAGAAGACAGGCTGAGCAGGTACAGAGGTGACCTTGTGACTATCTTCCCACCATGGTAAGATGAGATGCCTTGTATTTTTATTTATATTATGATAATAATGTATGCAGGTGAATTTATATAGATACATTATGGTACAACTAGAATGTCCATCAGGAAAATATTAGCATTTTTCTGTTCTTAGAAATAGTACGCTCCTCAAAAGAGATCCCAAATTATTTCCGGATGGTAAAAGAAGAAAAAGAGAAATGGGGACCAGAAAGGCGCATCTTTCAGTGCACGTCTGTGCATCACATCCATCAGATAATTTGAATTAAATAGCTTCATTTCTATGGACTATTCAGCTCTGAAATGGCTGTTTCTCACATAACGTGCCACATTAACTGTATTCAGAAGGGGGCTTTTGAGTGTGTTTTTTTAAAATGCGCTGTGCTCAGTGTATGTGGGAAAGGACCTTCAAGTGCCACCTAGCAAGAACCCAAGATTTGAACCCATTTGCGGGCCTGACTGAGCACTCCCTTCACTGCTCTTGCTTCCTCACTGGGAGCCCCCCACCAAGAAAAGCAACATCGGATTGGTTCACATCCACACTGGCTTTTGACGCTCCTGGTCCTTCTTCTCAACACCACTATTGACCTGGCCAGAGTTAAAGGAAGGAGAAGAGGAGGAGCAAATCCAGGGCATTGTCATCGGAAAGCCCTGGTGAGGGTTGGGCCCTGAGCATTGTTGCACCTGTGTTCCTTCCTAAAGCCAACCCTACCCTCCTCTCTTCCTAAAATTACTTTTGCTTGCCTGAAAAGTCTGCAGGTGCTATGCCCGAGGAGGACTCTCCTAATTCCACTCAAAACTTTGCTTTATTCGAAACATTGCTTCTAGATCCTCAGTAATATATTGCTTAACGCAGCAATGGGCACAGTAATTCAAACTCTCAAGGTCACTAGGACATTTTCAAACTAAGGCACTTTTGGGTCTGAAGCTGAGATTTGTCATGTGTGTTGAAAGCATATGCTTAGAAATGCTCCTAAAAGCAGTGAATTATTGCTTTTAACAGAGTTCCCATTCTTTTTCTTCTGTTTCTCCTAGTTTTCATAATGGTAACGTTTCTTCATTGTTTTTGACAGTGCTGGTCCCATCCTATAAGATTTAATATTTACCTAACCAAGATCAAAATTTATATTGCTCATTAGAAGCATCTGTACCACCAGTAATTTGGGCATAAACAATGACACGGAAAGGAAATCAGTTACAGAATAAAACAATGTTCTTGCTTAAACTCAGATATATGAGGTCTGGAGATCCATAGGTCTGAAGCCCTTATTCTTTTTTTAGAAGCCACACTCACTGAGATCCATGAGCTTTCCTCTTATCCACCACTATTCTTCTTCACCATTATTATGTGCTTGTTTAAGTGAAGTCTCCAGCACAATCTCCAAATGCACCCTTCTCCAATGCAACACTCTCCAGATGTTTTGAACTCTCATCAAACTCAGCTGGTCATTATGGGGGTTGTACTCTAAAACATCTGGAGGAGATCATGAAGAGACCTAGCTAGTCCAATGGATGATAGCTTCCCATTCTTTATCCGTACCTCATTTCCCCTTTCCTATCTCCCTTGTGTCTTTCCTGACTGCAAGCTGCTTGGGACAGGGACTGGTGCTCTTTGAAGAATAAATAATAAGTAACACTCTCCCTTTTCCCCCTTTACATTTTTGTCTGTAAAATAAATTTTCACTGCCCTAAAGAACCCCTTTTCCGTCTCTGTAAATATGGAAGGAGTTAATGGGTTGTGGTTTTTGTTTTACAAGTGCTGTTTAGAGCAGCCTTTCCCAAACTGGTGGCCTTTCCCAAACTGGTGGGCCACTGACTGGGAATTCTGGGTGTTGCAGTCCAAATGTATCTGGAAGCCACAAGGTTGGGGAAGGCTGATTTCAAGCAACATCTGTTTCCAAGGACATATTTGATCTTTCTATTTGGAAAGTGCCCACCCAAATTTCTGTCTAGGGTGGTTTTGGTCCTTACCCATAGGCATGATGATATATGGTGGTGGTAAGGAACATACCAGCATAGCAACATGAGATTCTTCAGCTAATGGGAGGTGGAAAGCACACCTTTAGGAGGTAACCCTGCCTCCAATGCTATTTCAAACCTTTGTGGTATCTCACCTGCTCTTCTCAGAGGTAACAGTTTTCCGTCACTGACCATTGGGACACCATGAATGCCTCATCAATTGTCACTTAGCCAGCATGGACTGAATGAATTAATTGGGTTTTGCATTAGCACTCCACACAAAACATAAATAGGGTAGGCACTTCACAAGCTGAGATGTCCCTTTTGCAGTGGCATGGGGACAGATCTCCAGGGATTCCACCAGGTTCTGTTCCCAAGGCAACAGCAGCCTGAGGTCCAGACACATGGAGGTCCAGGGAAGAGCAATATTAGCAGGGAAAAGGCAAGAATCCAGGGACTGATCCAGCACTCTGTGCTAGAGCTGAATGCTTTCAGCTAGCACCTTCAGAGCCCAGTTCAAAGCACAGCTGCAGGCCACCAGTAGCACACCTGAGTCTCATTGCTCAGGTGGGTGCTCCTGCATCTGGTAGCTAGTCAATCCTGCATTGTGAGGCACATACACCCCCTGGATGTGTTCAGCATTTGCCTCCAAGACCAGGAGGAAACCTGAGGAAATAGCCAGAAGTGTGGCTTCTAGATTTAGAGAGGTATTGCTACCACTTTATACAACTCTGGTGTGCCTGCAACTGGAGTATTGTGTTCAGTTCTGGGCTCCACGTTACAGGAAAGATATAGCCAGGTTAGAGTCAGTGCAGTGTAGGGCCACAAGGATGGTGGCTGGATTGCAGGGGAACCGTATAGGACAAGACTGAGGGAACTGGGTCTCTTCAGCCTGGAGAAGAGGAGACTCCGAGGGGATCTGTTGGCAATATATCGGTACATAAGGGGGTCCTATGTGGAGGTGGGAGAGAACTGTTTTTCCCTTGGAGGAGGGTAGGACATGTAAATGGAGTAAAGCTCAGGGAACCAAGGTTCAATTTGGATGCCAGGAAGCACTTCCTGACAATTAGGACCCTGAGGGTGTGGAATGGGCTTCCACGAGAGGTGGTTGAGGCCCCATTGGTGAGGGTGTTCAAGGATAAGTTGGGCATGCACATGGTAGGCATGTCATGAGTGAATCTGGCTGGAGCCGGGGGTCAGACTAGATGGTCTGGGAGACCCCGTCTGACTCGCTCTGTTTGTTTCTATGAAATTTTGAGCTGATTGCCTTTTCCTCTGAGGGCCCAGGATCCTTCTGATCTATCTCAAGCTCATTTCACCCAAAGGTTCAACTCAGGGACTGCAACATCCTCTGAAAAGGAGTCCTATGGAAGGACATGGAATGGAATGAGAAAGGGTACCTGCTTCACTACACTGAGAAGGATGCTTACCTGACTTTCAGCTCATTGATGGCTAGTTCAAGAGAGTGCACTTAAGTGGAAGTTTTTCCTTATTGGGGTAGAGCAGGGATGGGATAGAGAAGCTAGGCTCACCCAAGTTCACCTGTTCAGTGGGCAGGTGATGGGAGGTACAGATGGACAACTTACTTCATCTGGCAATTGGCATCCTTGCAGTATTGTCCAGTAGGTGGCTGAAGGTGATCTTTATGAAGCTTTGGGTGCCCACATCTGGCCTGTGTATGCTCTGCTCATTGAAGATCCTGCTCGTTCCACTTAATCAAGGTGTGACTCTGCCTAAATACGGCCTTTGTCTTCTTGTGTGTGTTGAATGACATTTGCATTTCCAGAAGATCAATAGGATCAGTCAGTAAGAGCAATCTGGTAGGGAATGATCAGATTTATTTGGGACAAGGCAAGTTCTACTGAACTGTCAAGGAAGAGCACAAAGGGAAATAGACGGCATTTGTATGACAATAATGCAGATAATAGATGGGGAACAGAAAGCCCTGTCCAGGAAGCTGGGTGAATAAAGCAGCTTTCTGTGTTGCCCAAGGCTTCCGTCACATTTGTTGGATATGATATTGAGGCTGAAGTTGCAAGTACACAAAGCATTGCTGACGTTTGACTGGATTATTACTACCTCTAACTTTAATGGAGACCTGTGTGTGCATTCATCTGGAAAGAGCTCCTCTATTCAGACAGAGAAAGCACAGAAATAGGCCTCCAGATCATGGCAAGCATCTAATCAACTATGATTTTGCTAAATGACACTACCTTGAAGCCAACGTATCTTATTCCGATGTCGCAATCTGGCCCTCTCTACGCTTATTAAGGAGGCTTTTGAATGGACTTGGAAAGCTGGACTATTTCTGCTCCAAACTCAGAAACATCTCTGAACCTGGGGTAGTTCCAAGTTTTTTCCAAGTCAGGAGGACCCTGTTGCGCTTTTGTTGAAGCCATCAGGACCGAGATGAGGCATATTCTTCAAGAAACCAGGCGGGCAAGACAATTCCAGGTGAAAAATCACAAAGTTTCACAAATTGCTGAAGGAAACCATGCAATTTATTTATGAAAGCACTCCAATTTTTAGTTATTATACCTAATCCATTCGAGTGTGACAGCTCCTCATCAGAGGCAACTAAAAACAGGCTCAGGAAATATAATACAGCTGACATATCATAACAATGGTGACAGAAAAATTATATTCAAACACATCATGTCATTGAAAATCATTTGAGATATGGTTTACTTGTTTGTTTGCTTCGAAGTTGTGCACTTTTAGAATCATAGAATAGTAGGGGCCAAGATGGGGTCAAGAATCTCATTGGGTCCAACACTCTGCCCAGTGCTGGACTCAAAGTTAAAGCAACATTCTCAGATGGCTGTTCAGCTGCTCCCAATTGCCTCTAGTGTGGGACAGCCCACAGACTCCCAAGTGAATGGGATCCATTATTCTATTGCACCAACTGTCATGAAATTCTTCCTGATGTTCAACTGGAACCTGGCTTCCTGCAACTTCAACCCATTACAGAACCTCTCATATGGCTTGTCTCAGTGGATTTTTCTGTTTTGACCAGATTTTTGCCCCTTCCCACTTGACCAACCTTCTCTTCTTACTTCACAAGTTTCCTTTCCAGTCTCATCTACCTGCAATCTCTTCCTCCCTTTCTCTTGGCAGCAGTGGCAAAAGTAGGTCACATGGAGATGGGTCGAGACCTGTTCTCCCCTGCGGAGGTAGGCAGGACGTGTTCCAATGGAGCAAAGCTCAGGGAGCCAAGGTTCCATTTGGATGCCAGGAAGCACTTCCTGACAGTCAGGACCCTGAGGGTGAGGGTGTTCAAGGATAGGCTGGACGTCCACATGGTGGGCATGTCGTGAGTGGAGCTGGCTGGAGCTGGGGGTCAGACTAGATGGCCCAGGAGGTCCCTTCTGACTTGCTCTGTTTCTATGTTTCTATGTAGGTCTCACACTGGTACGTGGCATTCTACCTGGCACTGTGCCAAGCACACATATGTCCACACCTGTGTATTCTAAATGGCCAACGATCTCCACAAGAGACGTACATTTTGTGTTGAGAAGAAAATGTCTGCTTTGAATCCCCAGAGGACTTCAGTGTAGGCGATGGAGCGTCTTGCTTCTGACTGGCGCACACACCGGCTCTCAGCAGTGGCCTTCTCAAAAAAGGGGAAACAAGTGAACAGAGCCAAGAGTTGGGTAATAATCAATTTGCAGTCCACCGTTAAACAGATAATTTTTTTGCATTCTGCACATGTAATTTAGGATACGGTGCCTCTTTCAGCATGAGGAGCAAATGCAAGAAGCTCTCTAGGGCTTCCCAGTGATGGGCAGAGTGGGACCAAAATACTCCCAAACGACCAGCATATTTACTCTGAAACAACCAGCATATTTAGTTTAAAGGTCTCTCTGGAAGTAGTTAAGCTTTAGGGGAGGCATTTCAACCTTTCTGAATGGGTGGGTGGAGGGTACCCAAACTCTGAGAAATCAACAAATATACACAATAGGCTGGAAACAGCTCCTGCCCCCATGGATATTAGTGCCAAAACAGTGAAATCATAATTACGTCCACCCCAGGCTAGGACAAGATAGAAGCCTCCCCAAATGGCAAGACTATAGGAATACATTCAGCTTTGCAACTTGAAGAATTTCAAGTATTTCTATGACCCTCCACCTTTTAAAAAAATATTCCTGAGAGCTCCTGGTTAATACAGATGCTAGCTTCTTTAATAGCAAGACCAAAGTCGAATATTTTAATTTGGAGGCTTTAGAAACTAGAGAGATGTAGGCCATTTAAATTTGAGAGGCACAAATGTAGATATATCCCCTAGCACTAAATCCAGAAATGGGATGGTCACAGAATAACCTTGTTATGTGGAGAGCTTCATAAAGAAAGACGAAGCCAGCACACCATTCCTTCCATATAAATAACGTTCTCCCCATTTCCTGATCCTACATTTCAGATGTGAATAATTTAGAAGAAGAAAATGTGAGATAACACCAGAGCTGTGTGGGAAGAGAGATAAATATAGGTCCATAATGAGGGATAGCTCAGTTACACGCCAATGAATACCAGTTGTTAAAACACTTCCCCTGCTACTGAAAAACAACATATCTTGCAAAATGTTCTGCTGTCCTCATTGTTCACTGCCCTCCTTTTTAAGGAAGAACCCCCCCCCCCCACAAAAGCTTAGTGTGTTCAGAAAAGGAAGGAAATTTACTTTTTTTTTAAAGCAGGAGATATAGTATGCAAATAGCTCTGTTTCAGCAGTTCCCAAAAAACTGGGATTCTGTGGGTTATAATGCAGGTAAAGTTCAGCTTCTTTGCTTTAACTTCAGTGATCTTTCCCTGTAAGGCAAGGGTGGGTGATCTTTGTGAGGGATGCATTCTCTTGAAGGTAATCTGTTGGGCGCCACAGGTAGGTGAAGGACTGAAGCCATCTATGGGTGGACATGTGAACGGGCCCCTTTCTCGTCTTTTTTCAACCCCACCATCTCTTCTCTCTTTTCAGTCATTTAGCTCAGATCATTCAAACTGGCATCAATATCTAAGACATAAAGTGAATAGAAACCAACCATGTGATGTGGCTGCAGAAAAAGCAATTGTAATTTGGGGCTGCTTTAATGGAAGTATAGCTTCCAAACCATGTGAAGTACTGCTGCCCCTCTATCCGATACCTGTTGGGGCCCATCTTAAGTAGTGTGACCAGTTCTGGGCAGCACATGTCAAGAAAGATGCAGGGAAACTGGGCAAAGTTCAGAGCAGGGCAACAGCGATGATCAAAGGACTGAGGAGAGGCCAAAAACGGTGGGCATGTTCAGCCTTAAGAAGAGAAGTCTGAGGGGAGATTTTTATTTATTATTATTTATTAAACGCTTGGGCTTTTCAATATGCTTGAGATACGCTTGGGCTTTTCAAATACTTGACAGGTTGTCACACCAGGCAGACCAAGATCTCTTTTCCGTCATGCCAGTGTGCAGGGCAAGTTACAGGACGCCAGATTCTGGCTGGACATCTGGACATTCTTCCTGACTGTTGGAGCAAAACAGCAATGGAACCCATGACCTAGCGAGGTTATGGACTCTCCCACACTGGAGGCGTTCAAGATGGAATGGGACAGCCATCCAAGGGGGATGCTTTAGCCTGTGGTCCTGCAGTGAGTAGGAAGTTGGACTCAATGGCCTTATAGCCCCTTCCCAGTCTGCTATTCTATGATTAGCCAAAAAAGCGTATAATAGAATGCAGAGCTCATTCCCATATGCACGATCACCAATATGCTGGTGTTGTATTGCAGTTAGAGTACTGCTTAGCAAACTATTTTTCAAGGTCTTTGTCAGCTTCCATTCCTTCTTCCTAAGATCATTTCAATGGGAGATGCCAGAAACATGTGGAGCATTTTTTGGGATCACCCTTGTCATGGATCTGTGTAGTGCTGTACTGCTTACTTTAATAGGTACTAGTTCTCCAAGGCTCAGGAGGAGGTATTTATTGTTCCCTCCTCCTTGGGCTTTTAACTGGAGATGTCTCAGTTCAAACATGGGACTTTCAGCCCTAAATGTACACTCTACTGTTGAGTTATGTTTCCTTCTAGAGTTCATTTCCCAAGCTCTTTGGTTTGTTTTCTTGTTTGTCAACAAGAAACAAGTGGTGGGTGAACCTACCTGGATGAATGTGCTATTTTCTCAGATAATAATGAACTCATGCATGCAAATCAGATGAGACCTTTCCTATAGACTGATCTGTCCTTCTGTATAATGGGCTTTTCTCCATGTACAATATCAAGGTGTGTTTGGGAGTTGTAGTTTGGAAATGCATTATGCATCATGGGTCACACTGACCTCTCACAGAAACAGGTTTCCCCGCAGATGTAAAGTGCATCTTTGTGAACAATGAAAAGAAAGAACTGGAGAAATGGCAATGGCCCAGCTGTGATCCATTGAGAATAAGAGAAATGTGCCTTTACTGAGGTTTACTACATGCAAGCAAAGGGTGAATTCAGGCAACTCAATGCATGCATAGAAATAGTATTGTGTAGATACAGACTGCACATGCTCAGAAGTTCATGATAATTCTGAGCTTAACAGAGCACTCAGAAGTGCCTATCCAGGCTCATTATAAATGCAAGCCTTACAAACAGGTGAAGTTCTATCAGAGAGCTGATCGATTATGAACTACAAGAAACTAGTCATGCATACTTCCTGATTTTAATTGACATCTTTATATCTATTTTAGACATGTATACTGTTTTGCATGATTAAAATAGATATAAAGAAGGTCAGATCTTCAGTATCTGGCCTTTAGAAGGCCAGATACTGCAGATGAAACTCAAATACTTTGGCCACCTAATGAGAAGGAAGGACTTCCTGCAGAAGACCCTGATGCTGGGAACGATTGATGGCAAAAGAAGGGGGCGGCAGAGGATGAGGTGGCTGGATGGGGTCACTGGGGCGGTGGATGTGCGGTTGGGTGGACTCCAAGGGATGGTGGAGAACAGGAAGGTCTGGAGGAATGTTGTCCATGGGGTCCTGATGGGTCGGACACAACTTCGCAACTAACAACAACTGCAACCATTTTGCAGTATCATTTATTTATTTATATCTTGCCTTGCCTCATCCTCTCTTCATCACCCCCAGTTTGTTTTTCATTTATATTATATTATATAGTCCATTTTTTTTTCCTTTCAAGGCACTCAAGGTGGCTTGCATAATCCTTCTGCTGCTCTCCATAACATGACCTTATGAGGCAGGTTAGGATAAGAATCTGAGACTGGCCCAAAATGGTCCAGTGAGCACTATGGCTCAGCAGGGAGTTGCACCCAGAGCTCCCAGATCCCCAGTCCAACATTCTAAGCACTATACCACCCTGGCTCCCATTTTGCCCTTGCAAGGGAGGTTAGGCTGAGGGTCAGTGATTGGCTCTAAGCCAGTGAGCTTCAAGGCGAAGCATGAACTAGAACCTGAGTCTCCCATGCCTCTCTTGCTCATGGATGCTTGGCTTACTTCTTACACAGTGCTTCCATTTTGAATTGATTGCACACGTGCTGTTTTAATTTGCAGGTTGCAATGGGCTGTTGTCAAAAACACAGAGAAATGTGGGAGCATGAGGGACTTCAAGTTCAAAATACTGACCCTCACTTGATTCAATAGATCAACCTGGATGTTCTGATGTGCCACGGAAAAGATGGGGGAAATAAATGATATGCAACCTGTCGTTATTATACTATGATTAAAAAGGGCTGAGAAAAGAAAACTTGGCTGGTATTGAAAAGAGATATTAAAGTGATGGACACAAACGAAACAAGGGAAGTTTGGCACATCTGAATATGTATGGATTTGGGTAAAAGCTTCTTGAATGGCAAATGATCTGGGAGCCAGGGAGGTATAGTGCTACCTTGCTAATGGATATTGGTGCCTCATGCTTCCAAGCAACCAGCCATTGTCTGTTATTGATTTCCATCACCCTGCTATTTCAAGAAAATTAGGACAACCACCTCACAACAACCTGCCCGTTGCTAGGTATCCATCCATCCATCCATCCATCCAGTATTCATAAAAGTGTAACAAATAAATTACCAAGTGCACCAATGATCTGAAGTCCTCTGACCAAACATGGAGGTTTAGTCTTTTCTTCTGGCTCACTGGGAAGGGATACCGGCATACCCCTTTAAGCCAGGGAGCTGCTGTATAGTGGGAGGCTATTCGCTTTTCCAGACTTTCCTGCATTGTCATGTTGTATAAGAAAGATGGTGCCACCACTTAGCAGTTATGTTTATGGAGAAAAGTTGGAGACCTGCTACCCAGTTTCTGGCTGTACTTGGTGAATAGTTCAACTTCACTGGAGAAAGCCATCATGCCAGGAAAAGCCAAAGGCAGAAGAAGAAGAAGAAGAGGAAGAAGAGGAAGAGGAAGACGTGAGATGATTGACTCAATGAAGGAAGCCACAATCTTGAGTTTACAAGAGCTGAGCAGGGCTCCCAAGGACAGGACCTTTTTGAGAAGCATTCCTTCATTCGTTCTTCATAAACTGGAGATGACAAGATGGATCATAACAAGAACAGCTTAACGATTCTCATACTTGAAGTCTTTAAGTGTTGAGTGAGGTAGGGAGGTGAAGAAGTTCCTACACTCTGTTCCAGTTGGGCAATCTTTCCACCACCACTGGACTAACCGCCATCTTCTGCCCTATGAGAAAGAACAAGAGAGTGAGGGAGGAGATACTGCCATAAAAGTCTCCTACTTCAGCTGATTGTCCTCCATATTCCTCATAGGACCACTAGCACCAAATGCCCCTTGGGAGGAATTCCAGGGGATTTTTCTATTGCTTCACACTGCCTGCATTGATGCATTTTGATTTTGTAAGCCACTTTTAAAAGATCTGCATTATTTATTTATTTAAAGTGTTTATGTGCTATCCCAATACTAAAAGTCTCTGGAGAGCTTACAAAATATTTAAACAAGGTGACCCACCAATTTGCATAGAAAGGCCTTTGCTTCAAAATATACTCACCTCAATCTGCAAAGGATTATTCAGGACCAGGTGTCATGGCAACACTTAAACCAGAAGAAGAGTTAAAAAGCAATATATACAGATATTTACTTCGATGCACCAAAGCAACACTATTTTCGAGGGTGTATTTTGACATTACAAAGTTGATATAAGTTCACTGGAGATGCGTGAGGAATCCAGTGTGGGGGGAGGAATCTATAGGATTTCCTTGGCTCTGCTGTAGCTGCAGAAAACGTGGACTGCTGGATTGGGGCCAATACATGTGTACCATACTGGAGTGGTTTGGCAGATTTTTTTGCCCGAAGCAAAGGAATTCTCCACTTTGCACTATTGTGTTCTTAGTGACTAGATTATGGAATATGAAATACGTTCATGATGCGAAGTGAGGAAATTACTGCTTCCTGAAGATGTATATCCCTCCTTTATGACTTATGAATCTTATACTGGAGCTTTATGAAGATTTTATGAAGATTGTACGAAAAAGATACAGCAGGAGATGGGGAGTGCATTTGAATGGGCAATTGTGCAATTTCCGGATCTCCTATGAACTTCCACATGGATAGCTGGAAAGAATAGCAGGAAACCCCATAAAATAGGATACCAGCTGGAACCAAGCATTTTGCAGTTCAGTGAGAGAGGTACGTAAGCATGGACTGAGCTGTCTTCTGCTGTATACTGAAAGTTAGTGATCCACCCCAAGTCAACTTTGGCTGCAATTCTGTGGCTTTCCAACATTTTATGGTAAGTTCTAGGATTCTTTGAAGTCCTGGTACCAAGGTCCTCTGATCCTGAGACTTGAATTTTGAAGGCTGTAGGGTTATTGAGGGATCCGTACAGGAGAATCTGACAAATTCACTGGGCTCAGCTCCATGGACTCCTGCTGGCTTCTTGCACCCTCAATTTTGAGTTCCTGGTGAGTACATCCAGAGTTCACGGAGCTCTTGCTGTTTGGAATTGAGCTCCATGCTCTGTGCCAGCAGCAGCCCCTTTCCATGCAACGCCTGACATGGAAGGAGAAGGTGCTCAGGCAGAAGTCACATAGAAACATAGAAAACAGAGCAAGTCAGAAGGGGCCTCCCGGGCCATCTAGTCTGACCTCTGGCACCAGCCGGCTCCGCTCACGACATGCCCACCATGTGGACGATAGAAACATAGAAACACATGGGCTCAACAGGGATGGAGCCTCACAGAACTGCTGAGCAGTCCCTCTTCCAGGCCTTTGGCACCTGTTCCTGAAGCAGAAGGAGGTTGTCCATTGCACGACTGGGGTCCATGAGGCTTCCTCTCATCTCAACTCACTTGCTAAGGCAAGGCAGAACATACGAGGATGCCCACAAATGGCAGAGGGATGGATTGTGGTGAGTTTGGTCCCAACCCCAGATGGTTGGTTCCTCATCCCACCTCCCTCACAGCCAGTGCAGGAAGAACAGCTTTATTTCCTCTGTTGAGGGTGGAAAGCTCCCTTGGAGAGGAGGGAAAGGGAGGTGGGAGGATGCTAGATTGTACCCAAAGGCTGGAGTTCAGTTTGGATGCCCTGGACCTCCTCAGCTCGAAGGATTGCAGGCATTCTATGCAGGGTGTGGGGACAAAGGCCACCTGCACTCACCTTGCACCCTGCAAAGCACTTAGCCACTTTCTGACCTCTAAAGGTTGTGCTCAGAGCTCAAGAAAAGAGGCTGGAATGAGGGCATGCCTGTCTGCTCCCCGCTCTGCCCCTTGGAGCGCCTGTGCATACAACCTCCAAAACCCAGATGCTGCAGCTCTTCTTGAGCTGGCTTTGTGAGAGGGCACACCAAGTCTGGAAATCCCGCTGTGAAGCTGGACACTTTTTGTAGCTCAGAGGTGGCTCTCTTAAAAAAAAAAAAAAATGGTTTCTGTGTCCTCCTAAACAACGTCTAGCAGCCATAGGACTGTGCTGGAGGTTCTGTATATTTCAGTGGGAGAGAACTCCGCATCTGCTCAACACCTCACATTAATGGGACTGTGACAGGTGCGAGGCAACGGCATATCTCAATTTTCCAGTGACTGAAAAAATCCTTCTTTGTTTGGTGAATCTTTTCTGGGTGCTTCTTGAGTGACCACCCCAAATTCTGCCACTGCTGCTCTCAGATATTAGGCTCTTGCCTTCCCCATGCTATCTGCAGTTTCTAATTCTATTTTTTCTACTTTTCCTCGTATGCTTGGTGAGCAAACTTCTTCAGTTACATTTGCAGTCTCTGATGATGGTAAGGCTAGATAAAGGAGCAACAGCCTTTCTTGGGGTGTTCTTTCTTCACTGAACAACAGAATTAAATTAGTTTCTCTGTCTCTCCCTCCCTCCTTCCAGACTACAGAATGATCAGCAGAACTGGAAGTTCTATGCAATCCTTAATATTTATTGGATCACCTCGGGATGGCATTAAATCCCTGCCTTTGGAGACAGGCATTACAGGGCCAAGCTATTTTCTTCGGGGCCTGTGCACACCATTCCTTATTTTAAAGATTAATCTGCCCCTCTTCCTAGCTGATTCTTCCAGTGTTATTTTCTTCATCATTCTGCAGGGAACAGCACCTGGTAAATAGGCATCTCTGTAACACTAATCAAGTTATTTGAAAATGCATGGGAAAGGCAAGAAGGATTTTCCACTCCAAATCAGCTCACGGGAGAGGCACAGATGCTTGGAAAAAATACAGCGTCTTGTTCCCTGGACTGACAAGTGAATTTCAGGAGACCTCCCACACATACCCCTACCACCTGGAAGATGGCAGAAGGCATTTTTGTGTTGATTTTTGTATTTTTATTCCCCTTTCTCTTCATTTTTCTGTGTTGATTTGAGCAACGTAGGTCACTGTCTCAGAATGTGTCTCAGGGTGACTACATGCACATCACCCAAAAAGAGGGAACACCCCAACCCAGAAGAGGAGAACAGAAGACTCTGAGCTGCATACAATGTATACATCAGGGATGGCCAGATTTGCTCAACAGAAGAGCCACATATAGTAAATGTCAGACGCTTGAGAGCCACAGGCGGGTGCTTGTGGGTGGTGGCTTTGGGCAGTGAGCCACTAGCTGAAAAGTAAACCCAGAGGTCCGCATGAAGCTCCCAGTCTCAGTCTGGCCACCCTGGTATATATGCTAGCCCATATGTGTAGAAGTTAGCATGCAGAGTTAGAAGTGCTTAGTAAAAGTTAAGAGAAAAAGAAGAGGAGGGAGGAGGAGGAGGCGGAGGAGGAGGAGGAGGAGAATCAACATCATCACCTCTTTGTAGCAGGGAAGAGTGTGTATGCAACTTTGCTCAGTCTGTTGTGTAGGTACTAACCATGAATGATACTAAAATGGGGGCAGTGGCCACAACTGAGGAGCAGGTACTCCAGATCCAAAAGGATCTGGCCAGACTATGGAAGTGGGCAGGAGACAACAGGATGGCGTTCAATGTGGATAAGTGCAAGGTCTTGCACTTGGGGCATGGGAATGGGTGTTGTAAGTACAGGTTAGGGGACAAGTGTCTGGAGAGCAGCACTTGTGAAAGGGACCTCAGGGTGCTGGTCAACTGCACGCTAAACGTGAGCCAGCAGTGTGATGCGGTGGTCAAGAGGGCGAACGCCACCCTTGGTTGCATAGCCAGAAGTGTGGCTTCTAGATCAAGAGAGGGATTACTGCCACTCTATATGACTCTGGTGCACCCGCAACTGGAGTATTGTGTTCAGTTCTGGGCTCCACATTACAGGAAGGATATAGTCAGGTTAGAGTCAGTGCAGCGTAGGGCCACAAGGTTGGTGGCCAGTTTGCAGGGAATGGGGTATGAGGCGAGACTGAGGGAGCTGGGTCTCTTCAGCCTGGAGAAGAGGAGACCCAGAGGGGATATGTTGGGGACATATAGGTACATGAAGGGGAGTCACAAGGACGTGACTTCCTCTGTTCTCCCCTGCAGAGGAAGGCAGGATGCGCTTCAATAGAGCAAAGCGTAGAGAACCAAGGTTCCATTTGGATGCCAGGAAGTACTTCCTAATGGCTGGGACACCAAGGGTATGCAATGGGCTTCATTGGTTGAAGCCCCATTGGTGAGGGTGTTCAACAATAAGCTAGACAAGCACATGGTAGGCATGTCCTGAGCAGAGCTGGCTGGAGCCGGGGGTCAGACTAGATGGCCCGGGACTCACTCACTTTCTATGTTTCTATGATTCTATGCTAAAAAGAAATTTTAGTTGCCAGACACTTTTATGCACAGGATTGTTTTAAACTGATTGTTTTAATGTGATCTTATTATTATGTAAATGCTGATTTTTATCACTGTTACTGATTAACTTTTATTCTTCCTCTATTCATGGTTTGTATTGATTTGTTTTATTGCTGTTTTTCAGTGTAATGCAATGTAATGTAAGCTGCCCAGATATCCTCACAGCTCTGGGGTACAGCATGCAAATGCGCCCCAGAAATAAGAGAGGGTGTGCAGGTCACTAAAGCACTGCCTTGGCTATGGGGCCAAAATAGGCTAAGACAACCTTGCCAGAACAGCTGCTAATGACTGAAGTGAAGCAGGGAGAAGACCAGGATTGCTGGGCTGGAGAAGATGTGCCCCTGAAGCAGCCTAGATCCTTGGCTGTAAGGCAGCTGGTAGGTTTCAGGGGCAACTCCCATCAGACCTGGAGCTTCCAGAGCTTCTGCTTCCACACCAGCAGTGGTAGTCTGAACACCAGCCATGACCATGGGGTCACGAAAGCTGCCTCCTTCTCCTCCCAGAAATTTGGTTCAGCTGCATCTTTTCTTCTGTGAAAGCTGAGATGTTCATCAGGATACCTGGGTAGAGACACCATTGATGATGCCACTTTTGCACTGTAGCGGAGTTGTGGAAGCAATGATCTGGGAAGCTTCAAGGATGAGGGTATACAGGCATGGTGTCCAGATCTCCTGGCATATCCAAGGTGGTCCTCGGACCCTCTCCCCTCCCCCTCCTCCAATATATACTGTATATTAGAGCAATGCACCTCGTTTATTTTCATTTTGTAGGATGATGAACTGAGATGAAGAAGTTTGGGTGTGCCCAGGGACAAACTTTCATCCCATCCCATGGGACCTCCACGAAATGTTGGATGCATGGAAGCTTCCCTTCCAAAGCTCTTCTTTGAGTAAGAAGGTACCTTTGTTCTACAACCAGGAGCTTAACTGAGAAATGATGATGATCAGAACAAAACATTTAACTTTTTTTCTTATCAGCACAAATGCTGCTTTCCAAAATTGTTATGAGGTGCAGCAATAATTGTTATTAATCAGTCCATTAAGGGTAATGTTGTGTGGTGCCCATAACTTTAATAATCATCCCGAGTCTGTCTATGCTGTCTCTTTTATGCTTCAAACACCACATGGTTTGGAAATGAATTCCTTTGCGAGGTGCTCAGCTCTGTGTGAGATATGACTACATTAATCCCTGATTTATTTAAAAAAATAGGAGCAGTTGCTTAGAATTAACTACTTCTTGTTGCTACTACAAGAAGAATTAAATTACTGGGCTGAGTGAGTCAGTATGGAGAATACTAGTTCATTTTTTATGCCACTTTATGTATTTATTTGGAAACATGGTCCCAAATGCACAAAGCTCTTGCAACAGTTCCATGAGTGTTGTAGTACATTAAAAACTAGTAGGTCCCTTATATTCACTGGGACTAGCTTCACAGTGAACATGGATAAAACTGGCTCATCGTCCTTATCCTTGCATTTTCATTTCAGCACGGGAAGATGCATATTTCTCATGTCACTGCATCCAGAGCGTTGTATTGTTACGTTTGCATAAGCAGGTGGATAATCTTGTGCCCGCATTATAACACAATTGATTTTTGAAGCAAATCAGTGTGGAATCAAGTTGAAACAAGCCCAAGTTTAACACAGGTTGTCATGAATTGTGCTGAAGTGGGGGCTGCTCATTGTGACACTCTCTCACCAGTCCGAAAATGATTCAGCACAGAAGAAATTATAGTAACATGACAGGGGCTGGGACAAGCCCTAGAAGAATTGGTCCCTCTGAAGTGCATGGACTTCCTCTTCCAAGCAGAGGGGAAGTCCAGGAATGGTCCTGGAATGAAGGCTGTGCAACTGCGACCTTCCCTTCGAGGTTCAGTGACCTGATGGCACCTCTTCCTGATACTCAAGTGCAAGACTTTGCACTTATCTATATGCAGGTGGCGCAGTGGTTTAAACTGCTGTGCTGCTGGGCTGGTTGATCGGAAGGTCACCGGTTCGAATCTGCACAGCGGGGTGAGTTCCCATTGCTCCGTCCCAGCTCCTGCCAACCTTGCAGTTCGAAAGCCTGCAAATGCAAGTAGATGAAAAGGTACCACTTCGGTGGGCAAGTAACAGCGTCCCGTGCACTTGGGTGTTTAGTCATGCTGGCCACATGACCACCGAGACTGTCTGTGGACAAGCACTGGGTCCCTCGGCCAGGAAACAGAGATAAGCAGCATCCCCTAGAGCCAGGCATGACTGGACTTCATGTCAAGGGGAAACCTTTACCTTACCTTTATATCAAACACCATCCTATTGTGGCCTTCACCCACTTCCACAGTCTGTCCAGATCCTTTTGAATCTGCAGTGCCTGGTCCTTTGTTGTGGCCACCACTTTGATATCGGCTGTGGTCAGCAGATTGGTTACCCCCTCCTCCAGTTCATTGACATAGGTGCCTTCTAATTGTACAAGTGTATGATTCTCTTAGCTAAATGCTAACTTTCCATTGTTGGCTTACCGGGTGATTAATTGGGAGTAGACATAACCACGTGGATGCTTCCAGAAGCAAGTGGTCCTTTCTTTTGTCTAAGTCCACTAATTAATTTGAGTGGGTGACCTCATCTCCTAGTCCTAGGAGACAGGGAAAACATTTTTTTCTCTGTCTACTTTCTCCAAACCGTGCGTAATGTTTGCAGATGTCTCACAACCTACCTACCCTTTATCATTTTTCAAAAACTAAAAAGCTCCAATTGATTTAGTGTTTCATCACAGGGAGGGCTGTGCCCCTGTCTCTCCATTCTGCATACAAAGTTGCACTTTTAACTGTCTCTGAAACCTCAGACAATGGCGGCCCCTCTTCCTTTTGTTTTGATAATGCTACTGTCAGCTATATAATCTTTCAGAAAAAAGAATGAACACATTGGAGCCTTCCTAAATGCACCCTTGAGATTCCTGCCATACATTTTTCAGCAATTATTACAGGCATTGCTGAAAATTGTTCAGAATTGTAGTTTTTGGCTTTCAAACCATCTCGAGGCCTCATCCCAACCCAACAAAGCCCTACGGAGAAAATGAAGCATGGAAGAAAAAGAAATGAAATGAAAGGTAATCGAGCGCTGGTGGATGTCAAAATTCTCCCACCACAATTGGTCTGGGAACAATGTGCAGGGACTGTACCACTTCGAAGTGCATGAGAGAGAGGAAAGATCTGGATTCATTACTCATGTCAACCACAGAAAGTTGTTGTAAAAGTTCAGCTTAGGAAGGCCTGATTCATACACAGAAATGCCCCCTCCCTGGATTATGGGTTCTGTTGCTGTTATTTTTTATTCTCATTGCTGTTGTTATAATTTGTGCAGTGGAAGAAGTCTAATATTTTAAAGACTGCAAGGCTGAGCAAGTTATGTAATCATTTACAGTGAATAATACAGTGAATCATCTTTTCACATTTTTTTCCAGCAATAATTTGATCTTGCTGAAGTGGATCCTGTAGAGAAGGTCACATGGAAGATGTTTTAAAAGCAACAATGAGAACCACAGTTAAAAATTGATAAATAGAGCTGGCTAAGAATGGCCCTTGCAACACAACGTTGCTGGGAAAGCGGAACAGGAAACAGGTTGCTCAGTGCCCAGAGCTGCTGTGGGAACTTCCCAGTATGGCAAACCAGGAGGACCTTGCAAATTCCAAAGTAAACTATTGTAATCAGGATCCACCCCCGCCCCCCAGCTATCTCCCAGCTTTTCTTTTCCCTCAGTGCTCCAGTCCAGGTCAAATGAATTTCGAATTATATTCATTCCATCCCAATCCCATTATTTATTTTAAAAAACATTTAGTTTATTAAATGAATTCTCTATTTAATGTTATTCAATTCAGTTGGTGTTTATCTTTGCTTGTCTGGGAGCAAGGCCCTTTGAACACAGTGCAGTGTGCTTCTGATCAAATATGCGTAAGATTGTAAAACATTTCTTTAGAGAGAGAGGAAATACAATTAGAAAAGCGTCTCTTAACAGCAATGACATTTAGAAATGTGTATTCAAAGGTGCGCAGATTTTTTCTTTTAATCGCACATTAATTTGTCTCAGAACAAGATAAACTTCCGGATGATGAACGTGTACAGAGTGAATGCACACTGAAACATACAGATTTTCCTATGCCAGTTCTGAGTTACTCCATGTATTTGAAAACTGTCAGTATATCCTTCCTTAATCTTCTTTCCTCTGCACCAAAGATATCCATATTCTTGTAAGATTTTTCTTACAGATGCTTCATCAAATTGGCAGCTCTCTCTGAATTCATTCCAACCTGTCAACATCCTTCTTGAATTAGGGTCCCCAGAGCTGAAGTCGGAACTACAGAGGAGGGTCGAGTCCTTTGTCTCTTGAATCATAGGCAGCTGGCTGAGGTGCTCACCGCAGCAGCCAGCCATATGCTCTCCGCTGAGCCTTGCAGGCAGCTTCCAGCAGCTTCTTTGCAATGATGCACCTGGAAGCTGGGGAGAAGCACATCATTCTAAAGACAATTTCTGGTTCCACTTCCTAAGACTTTACTTTAGACTTTTAGCAGAAACAGGCTGATAGTTGTATCTGCAGCCATTAAGAGAATACAATTGTAGGGTTTATTTTAACCATTTTGGGAGCCACTTGGCTATATAAATGGTATATAAAAGCTCTAATGCGGGAAAAAAGTCTAGTATCCATCATGGTTTGTTGCTTTAGGGTGAAATTCTATGGTGTTCCAACATCATCAGGGAGTAGGGTGGGAATATGTGAGAAGCCCATTTTGGGGATGGGAATTGATGAGATTCTGAGGGCTTGGCTCCCCGGGCTCTGGCCTGTTTTGTTGCAGCCTGGACACCAACAAAAGGTCCTGATGAGCATGCCCAACATTTGTGGAGGGATTGGGACTCATGCGCTGTGCAAGCAGCATCCCTTTTTGACACCCTGTGCAGCCACCTTTGCTTGTGTTTCTGTACATGATGTGGAAGAAGCTCACCCATCGGACATCTGCTTGACTCAGCTCACTTTGAAAGCCTGGGCCGACTCTGAGAGGAAAGGTGTGAATGCTACAGGGGTGGATTCTGATGAATTTCATTGCAGCCCTATCTGGGGAGCCGTAGGATAGTTCAGAATCTGGGAGCTGAGCTCCTCCAAACTTGGTGCTTGGGCTCCAAAAGTGAGTCTCAATCCTGCCCCCCTCCCCTGCTCTGACATAGCAACCAGGCCTCTGGGGGGTGGGGTGATCCGAGTAGGGAGGGAGAAGGCTGGGGAGCAGAGCTGATGCCCAGTCACCCTCCCTCCCTCCTACATGTCCTAATTCTAGACAGCAGAAAACAGGCTTCTAGATGAAGGGCTGGATACCCCTGTTCTACCGTATGCCCTGCATTGGATGTTCATAAGCCTTGAGTTTGGAGCTCCAGGTCCTTTCCCATGGGGGCAATGGCACTGTGTCTTTTGCCATAACATCCTTTGAAGACAAGGAAACCATTCGTGGTTCCTTCCCCCATTTCTTGTTGGGTGTTTTTCCACTCACATCATCAGCCTTCTGAACAGTTTCATTTTCATGATCATCTTGCCAGGCCTCCCTGTTTTCATACTGGACAGCAGCACAAACAAACCAAGGAGAAGGCACGCATCTCCGATCAGGTATGTCGTACTTTCACCTGCCAAACTTGGTAAGCCACCGACAAATGAGGGCTCATCTGTGGATTTGGATGCAACAGACCACATCATGGCTTAGTGTTGTGTGAGATCCAGGATCTCAGTGTTACTGGGCTAAGCCATTCATATGATGGTTTGACTAGAATTGCTGGGTTACATTTTTTTTAATGATGGGAACAACAAACACCTGATTTCCCACCTGAATTTCAAAGGTGTTAAATGCACCCACAGTAGGCAAGGGTGTGAAAGCTGAACAGTGAGAAAGGCTGATGGGAAGAAAATGAATGCACTCAAATCATGGTGCTGGAGGGAAGTTTTGTGGATACCCTGGACTGACAGAAAGACAAACAAGTGGATCCTAGATCAAATCAAGCCAGAGCTTTCCCTAGAAGCAAAAACGACTACTCTGAAACCGTCCTACTTTGCATACGTCATGAGAACAAAAACCTCCCTGGAGAAGACAGTCATGTTAGGGGAAGTTGAAGGCAGAAGAAGGACAGGAATATCAAATATGAGATAGATTGTCTCCATAAAGGAAGCCACGGCCTTGAACTTAGAAGAGCGGAGCAGAATGCGGCAGTCTGGAGGTCTTTCATTCACGGGATCACCATAAGCCAGAGAAAACTTGAAGGCCCAGAATAACAACCAGACTCATCTTCCCCAAAAGGGATGTCCAAGAAGAACTGCTCCTACGGACAATGCTAAAGACACCGCTGATCAACAAATACGTGGTACAATGTTTCTGACTTTTGTTTTCGCCTTCTGTGTTCCTCCTTCGCTCTCGAAGTCCTCTCTCTGCACACACAAAGCAGCGCAAGTCTGGCCTGGACTGCTTGGAAGGACTTATTCATGATTATTTCCCGGTGTTGCTATAGCTGTGTGGGGCTGGGAGCTCCAACGAATACTAATGAACCTCAGTGAAGGGATGGCTCGGCGACAGAAGGCAACAGGAGTGCCTACTGGGCCTTTTCCTCTCTGCAAGATCACAAGCAAGATGGTGGTAAGCCAGGTCCCAGAGCCTTCCTTGCTGCAAGAAATGTGACTGGACGTTCCAAGCCTACACCCCTCCTCCCCGCTGCAGTGCTTCAGACAGACAGGCAATCCTACCCACACAGCTGAGGGAAAGTGTGAACCGAACTCTACAGCTGCCAAGATCCAAGCAACCAAGAAATGGCATCTTTCTAATTTGCACATGTTCTTTCTGCTCCATGCCATTTGCTGTTGCTCATGCTTGTTAGACGTTGATCGACATCTGTTGAAAGTACATATGAGAGTTTTCACTCTGCTTTTGGTTAAAGACTTCTTATTTTTCTTCTTTTCTTATCTAATTTGGGACATTTGCAAAGTTAGGATGCAGGGATGTATAATTCATAGCACCCGAGCATTTAACATCTTGTTTCAAAGCAATCACCTGTTTGAACTATCATGCCTGCGTGATTATAAAGCAGCCAGTTTATATCTTCAGAGTGGAGCACATCACACCTGCAGAGTAGAATTTTTTTCTCTATTTTTTAATTTTGCACCCAACCTTCTCAGAAGGGCAGGTAACAACCTAATTATTAACCATTCAAGGCAGATTTTTTTCAGTCAAACAAATATTATCATATACCGCTAAAATATGTACCTACTGATGCTCAACTCATTTTAAAACATGAAAAAAACATTATATTTAGGGAGGAAGGCATAAATTGGGATAGGAATGTGAAAGGATCCATATTGGGCCTAGGTATGCAGAGGATTTCATGTGCTTGGTTCCTCCGACTCTGGTCTCCTTTGTGGAGTTCCTGGCAAGTGTTCCTCGCATGTGTGGGGCTCTTGGAAGGAACGGAGCCCCAAACACTGTGCAGGTGTCATCCATCTTCCATGCCACATGGGGCAGTGATGGACCTGGCACAGAAGATGCAAGCATGCATGGGGCTCACCAGGAATGGAGTCCTGCTCAACTATCGCACAAGCACTGGTCTCCTTCAGTTCCTTTGTGAAAGGAGGTTTCCAGTTACAAAGCCTTTGTACCGTGAGCGTTCATGGACGTCATAGAATCATAGAGTAGCAGATTTGGAAGGGGCCATGTAGGCACTCGGGTCCAATGCCCTGCTGTTGTTGGTCACCAATTTATACCATCCCACTCAGATGACTGTCCAGTTTTGCCTTGAATGCCTCCAATGTGGGAGAGCTCATCATCTCTCTAGGCAGCTGGTTTCATGGTCATATTACTCGGACAGTGAGGAAACTTTCCCTGATATCTATCCAGAATCTGGGTTGTCACAACTTGAGCTGATTATTCCATGTTCTACACTCTGGTATGAGCAAGAAGGGATCTTGACCTTCCTCTTTGGGACAGCCTTTGAGGTCCTTATAGAGGGATATCATGTCCCTGCTCAGCCTTCTCTTCTCAAGGCTGAACATGCCCAGTTCTCCCAGTCTCTCCACCTCTTGGCTCAGCTCATTTCCAAGACCAGGCCTAGCACAGGAGGAAGTCTGTGAATTCTAGAGGGTCAGAGTCTGGTGAGTTTCATCCCAACATTAGTTTAGAACTGGGGGAACCTCAGCTTGGATGGGTCTTTGCAGTTATGACATAGAAAGGTGGCAGTAAGAACTCAGGTGTGTGGGGCATACACTCTGCAACTGAGTATGTTCCTCCAGTGGCTAATTTCCCATCCATCTTTTCTTGTTTCCTTGGGAAGTGCATGCTGATTTTACCTGGAGCTGCACAAACTTCCAAGAAGCCAAGCTAAAAGGCTGCCCCTGAAAATCTGTCTTCATTTTGAGTTGTGGCAGGCAATGAAAAAGCCGGAAAGCAATGGAGCTGACAGTTCAGACATCAGTGGTTTCTTTCCCCCACTTACCTGTGTGAAGCCTATTGACTATTTATTGATTAATTCCTGCTTTTCTTTTGTTCCCCCTCTTCATTAGACATAAAATATATATCCCATATACACCAGACGTTCCACCGCAGATCATTTTTCACTTTCACTTGCCTTAACACGAAGGTTGCCCCTAGCTGTTTTCTCTTTTTGCTTCTTGCAAAGAAAAGTCTTCAGAAGAAAAGCAGCCGTGTCTTTGTAGAGAAGTCATCATTTTTTCAAAGCATGGCAGGTTCTATGCATTAGCAAATCAAATGTTAGAGCTACACATTTGCAAACATGCTCCCAGAAAGAGAAAGAGAAAACCACACAGAAAGAGAGGTTCCCCCGGCGTCCCCGTCTCTTGTCCCCTCCCTTCTGCCTCCTCTTGTCAGGTTGGCAGTTTCCTCATTCCCAAAGGTTGAAATTCCTCTCCCAAGACTTCATTACTGGCAGCCAGAACTTTAAGCTAAACTTTGTTGGGAGTTTTGGCATATTTGCTCTTCCTCCTTTCACCTTCTGCTCTGCCCACCGCTGGCATGAGCTCCCTGAAAACTTATCTAAAATGGAAGTTGACCCTCAAGCAGAACAATGTTCTGCTCCCCAGGAGAAACGCCATTTTGTAGTTCAGTTTTTCCATCTTGAATGCTGGGCTTCCAGCTATCTGGCTGACCATTTCTGGACTTTGACTGTGCTCCTGATTCTCTCTTTAAATTGAGTTCCAAGACATAATTCACTCTTGGATAGGGTTGGTCAGGAGCTGTGCCAATTTTTGGTAGTCTTGAGGAAGAAGAAGTCTGTGAGAATAACATAACCACATCCTGCTAGATCTGGGCAAAGCCTGGTTTTGGCCAATATCTTGGTTCTCAGCATGGCCAGCCAGATGTGTATTAAATGCCCAATTCACAGCATGAAAACGACATCACATTTCCCAGCAACTGATATTCAGAGCCATGGAGGTTCTGATTCTGGAAGAAATGTAGGGTCACTTGGAACAAGCAATAGACAGCCAAACTACTTAGAGTTCTTCATTATGGTAAGTGCTAAATACATTGATTTAACAGCAACCGACTGCTAGTCAGTAGAGACCTCCCCCAGCTCCATAAATTTGTCTAAGTCCCATTTAAAGCAACTGAGTGGGCACCCGTCACTGCATCTTCCCTAGCTGAACTACACACTGAGCGTGGAAAAGGTCTTCCTACGTATGTTGTGCTAGGCTGGCAGAGGCTGAGCATCATGCATGCTGACATGCTAAGCCCATGGCTCCCCTAGTGCATAAAAGGAATGGTCCAGTGATGAAGATAGCGCAGAAGAGGGAACAGCAGAATGGGGGAAGGATGATTGCTTGCTTGGTCTTGGCCACTCTAGAGGAAGATACTAGGAATGAGGCAGGGAATGCTCATCAGTCTCATGCACAAAGGGAAGAAGGGACAGTCACAGTAGTCAGAAAGTGAATCTGAGCTGTATGATGCTAGAAGAAATCTTGCCAGACCATTTCAGTGAGGAAGCAGCTCTGAATGTGAGCAGAAGGGGTGGGATACAGAAAGTAAAGGGCTTGGCCAATTTTTACTGAGGTGCAAACAGACAGTCCCTTGAAGAAGCAGCTGGGACGCTCAGACTGAAACCACGACTACTACAGAACATGGTGAATGTGCTAGTCTTCATAGACACACGCTCACACACATGCAGAAGCTAAAGGAAACTTTTTCAGCCCAATCTGCCTGCTAGGCAACACCCCACCCCACACACACACACACACCTGTCACTACTCCTGTTAAATCATTTAAAGCTTATGAACAAAGGAATCCCTGGCATCTTTTTGAGGGATGACCCCTGTACATTGCCACTCTAGCACTACTTACTGAACGAGGAACGAGCAAGGGGCCAGGGCTGTGTTCTCAGAGTCAAGGGCTCCGCAAGGTTTGAATGGGAGGCAAACGAGGGGCTTCTCATCCCCTCCATGTCCTCCTTCACATCGCCCATCCCTGCCAATGTGCCTTTTTCTCCTTCCGCTTCTTCTACCTCCTCCACCTCCTCTTTTTCTTCTTTTCTCTTCAATGCTAGGCATGGGATAGTGGTCTGGGGGCACCGGCACCTGCCCAGCCTTCTTGCCACACTTCTGCTGGGCTCAAGAAGGGAAGTGGGGCAGCAGCTGCCCCACAAAAGCTGAAGGCTTGTGCCATGTAAGCTGGTGCTTTTTCTCAGGTGAACCCCAGCAGCCACTGGTTTCAAGGCACATGGCCAGTGGGGGAACTGGGGCACTGAGAACGTGGCCTCCTCAGCCTCCAAGTATCCTCCCTGGTATCCCCAGAGTCAGTAACTGATGGTTGCTGTTTGCCGCCTGCTCCTCACAGCCAGGAAAATGCTTCCATTTAGGAAGGGGCCGTGCAGCCTGAATCTGTCAGCTTTGCTGTCTTGGCCCTTTCTGTGGACTAGCATTCCCACAGGCTCTCTGCAGCACCAGCACAAGTGTGGGGACGCACTCTCTTCTCTGTGTATCTTGCAGGGATCTCTATACATCTCGAATAGGAAGTGACAGCTATGCAAGTTGCGTTCAAGTTCCTTGTGCGGCATGAGCTGAGAATCATCTCTCCTTTGTCAGGAAGCGGAGCAGGTATCTGATGAATTGAAGAGGGAGCATTCCAGGGACACACACACTGCCTTCTCATGGGTTGATTGAGGACCCAATTGGAATGATGGATAGATGGATCCCTTCTCATTAGCATTCTTACACTTCTTTTCCTGGCACACACAATCAGATGGAGTAATAACTTTGACAAAGTGGCCTGCAAGTCTTTGAATATCCAAACGTAGCCCCAGCCTGTTTGTCCTAGTGGGCCCACCTTGGGCACTGGTTTTTCTCAGGCATTTACAGTTAATGAACAAATGGCTTGGAGAATAACAACATTACAAGGAAACACACATTTCATATTTTACTGCTGCATCCCTCTGGCAGGTTGAGCAATAAATAAGCAGCTTAGGAACTAGTAAGAAACACTGCTTGAGCAAGTATGGAAACCGCACAGCCTGTTCCGATCAAATGGGTTTAGCTGAGGGCTTGTGTTACCTAGTGCGCAAGATTCTTCGTCTGCCAAGGCAGGCTGAGCTGAGCTCTCCGGCTTCCTCTAAGGAAAGTGCTCTTCAAACATTTCCATTTCTGGAATGGAAATTGTTCAGGTGTTGAGGTAGTGAAGGCCTGAGAACTCAGCAGGCGCTGGCACTGGCTGACCCTGGCTTGATGGAGAGGACAGTGGCCACCATTCTTAAGGTTAGTCCATTGAAGGATGACAGTCATATCATAGAATCATAGAATAGTAGAGTTGGAAGGGGCCATGAAGAGCATCCAGTCCACCCCCCTGCTGTTGCAGGACACCAAGTCACACCATCCCACTCAGGTAGCTGTCCAGTTTGCCTTGAATGCCTCCAGTGTGGGAGAGCCCCCCACCCCTCCAGGCAGCTGATTCTACTGTCTCATTGCTCTGACAGTGAGGAAGCTTTATTTATTTATTTATTTATTTTCTTTATATTGCAATTTATATCCTGCCTTTTTCCTACAAAGGGCTCAAGGCAGCTTACCTCATCTCTCCTCCTCCATCTTATCCCCACAACAACAACCCTGTGAGGTAGGTTGGGCTGAAAGTCTGTGACTGGCCCAAAGTCACCCAGTGGGCTCCATGGCTGTCCAGCCTGAATCTGGGTTGTCACAACTTGACAAGTATTCAAGTATTCCGTGTCCCACACTCTGGCATCAACCAGAAGAGATCTTGACCTTCCTCTTTGTGACAGCCTTTGAGAATATTTTGGGGTCTAGTCCGTGCTTTTTCCTCACATTTCGAACACACCAGGATTTGAAATAGTCCTGATCCAGGTTTTACTTTGGATGCAAACACTCACTGAAGACATAAATAGCCTGGTCAGGCAGCCATGAACAGTTCCTAGAGGCCTCCATTTAATTATCTGGTTGCTACCAAAGCTGTTGTGGGAAGACCATGCTCTGCACAGATCACCTTTCTGGTTCACCTCAGGCTCCTGAGCAGTTTGACTTCCCCTCTTCACAAGCAACACCATCCAAAACTATTAGCAGTGCTATGTTGAAAGTATCACCACCCCATTCACCCTGATGGAACTGGGCTGGATTACTCAGTCTTTAAGGTGGCCATAAAAAGCTAAATACCTTCTTAAGGGAGCCTGTGCTTTACCTTTATTTCAAATAACGTAGAAGGTGCTGTAGATTTCCCTTAGATTTTCTGTTTTTCAAAAGCGTATAAGATCCAACCACCTCTGTACAAGAGCTGCATGGCACACCTTCAACAAAATGTCCTGTAGGAATGTTAAGACTATGGCTTGTTGCTGTGTGGCAGCTGCTTGGATTTTTTACACATTCAACTGTACCTCATATTTCAGGATCTCAAAGTATTGAATGGAATAATTTCAATTGAAGTATTATTCGAGATATGTATAGGCTCATCCTCCACGAATCTTCTGGTGGATTTTCACACTCGTTTTCAAGAAATGTTTAAACATTTGAGCCATATGGTTTGGTGTGGCTTTCCACAGGACATCAGCTGTGGGGTTTTTTGCTGTCATACTTTGGGGAGGGGAGATGGTGCTTTTTCTAATTCTGCACTTCCACTCCAGATGTGAAAATTCACCTTCATCATGGATGGACAAAGAGCTTTTCATCTGTGTTACCTTGTCTGAATTTGGCAGCCTCCCTGCCCACTTCTGATCTGAAGATTGGTAGTGGAGTCAGATTTTTTTCTTCCCCTACCCCCATGGACTTTTGTCTCTAAGGTGGTCTACAATTAATGCATCACAATGCTGAAGAAATCTGCACAAATCAGGTGGCTTACTTAAATGTATGCAACTTGTCCAAATCACAGTATTTTGAACATGGTGCAAATCAGCACCCCCAAATCACACAGATCTAGTGAGATTTGCATACATTTCACACAGTACACGTGTTTTCCAAGTGGTAAGGTACACAAATTTACCTTTTTAACTTTGCCCACTCATTGGGTGTTTGAAAGATAAGATCTTGTAATTCCTGGGAAAAGACATCCCAGCCTATCAGGGAACCTCACAGCTGAGTGTGAGGACCCTACATTGCAACTTAACGAAGCAGATTTGTGTACCCTATTTTAGTATCCCCCTCTTTAAATCCTGTGTGAATTGTAGCTTATCCTAGGGGCAGGATAAGCTTGTTGAACCTGCACTATTGAAAGTCAGTGTCAGAATAGGGCTGGTGAACCAAAGTGCAGGGGAGTGGAATCATGAAATGCCCTTGGATTTCTGGCCCTTTACTGGATTCCTCTCACCTTCCTATTCTGGACGCGTAAATGACAAAACAATGGGCAGAGGGGGTAGAGAAAACAAGAGTGCAAATCTCTCAACCCTGCCCTCTGAGTACATGAACCTCCAAAGGATGCCCTGAACAAGGAGCAGTGCAGGCAGCCTCAAGAACTTCTACACTGCACTTGCTAGTTTTGATCTAAACATCTATTTTATGCTGTCCAGATAAAGTGCTGGGGAAGGAAAGAGGCTGTGTCCTCACTTTACACATTCAAAGCCACACACCTTTCTTGCAAAACATTCTTTATTGACCAAAGTATTTTCCGGAAGCACAAAGCACCCAGAAGGACTCTCCAAGCCAGCACAGGGTGGCTTGTTGAACCCATTCTAGTATTCATCTCCAGAAACTCTCCTTATGAGCATGCATGGGCCTCATCCTTTCAGGAGGTGTCTTCCGCAGCTCCTCTCCACCTGCCAGTCCTCTAACTGGGCTGCCATCCTCTGCTGATGATGCATCATGGAGTCAAGATCCATGCCCACCTCGACTGTGTCCAAGAAACTTCTCTGTTCCAAGTCCCCTCCCGCCAACTGTACATCTTGTTTATTCCCAGTGGCTGCCTTCCCACCCAGAGAGTCTGGCCTTGGGATAAGCATCTCCACTTCCCTCATCTCAATATCTAGAATTGGCCCACATTCCAAGTCCTTTTCCCCACTCCCCTTCTTCTGAAGACCAGCCAGAAGCTCTTGAGAAGATGCCGCAGAGCAGCTCTCTTTCTCCCTCCTGGTAGGATGGGACATTGATAGGAATTGGTGTAAATCTTTAACCCCAGCCTTCTCCCAACATGCAGCTTGTTCTCCCCTCCCCTGGCGGAAGGCAGCCGGTGGGGTTCCTTCTGTGTCATTTGGAAGAGTACAGTGCAGGGACTTGCCTTTGGAGCTGGAACAGTGCTGGGATGTCTCAGGATTGTGTCCTACAATGTCGTGGTGACAACAGACTCTGTCTAATTAGATTAGCTACATGTGTTTCACCCTGGTTGTTTTATCACCCTGCTGTGCACATGTGAGAGAGTTCAGTGTGGATCCATTCAGTTTGACAACCTTTTCTTTGCTGTCATTTTTCTTCAGTAAAAGTTAAACTTTCTTATTTTAAATATTCTGGTTTCTTTTGAGGTGGGAGGGCCCCTCTGCCAGCCTGCACATGCTGTAGGTACCTGAGACCCAGAGCATTTTCAGACTGGTTGGGTGGAGGGAGGGAGATGAATAAATGCACTGGCAGTCAAAAAGACCTTGGGGTCTAATTTGCCTTCTGCTCTCTGAATAGGACAATGTCAGTCCGAGACAGAAGGAAAGGACTACAAAAGCAGAAAAGCATTTTGGATGCACTTTGTCTATTCAGACTGATGTTAACATCATGAAACCCTTGATAAATCTCTATGGAAACTCAGGCTTTTGACGGACACAGTTTAGAAGCAGCAGTCTCAAATTTTCCCTGGCAAAGACTTCTGTGCATTTAAGAACTTCATGACAGTATACAGTTCAGCATGCACCCCTTTCTTCCCTAAACCCACCACACAGTTCTCTTGCTGTGCAAATTGGCTATTTAATCTTTTTCTTGGCACCGAGACAAGGAAGTGCTACAGGAAGTGCTACATTTGTCAAATTCCTGCCTGCCACAGTGCAGAGAAAAGATAGCAATTTTGGATCGCAGTGCCTTGGTGACCACATAGTGGTGGGGATAAGCCAATATTGTTGACTTGGGCTTAGAAAGTTTTAAATAAGGGCTACTGAATGCAGACATTATTTATCCATTTATATCTGGTGCAACACAGGCCTGCTGAGTTCTACAAGCAGTCTTCTTCTTCTTCTTCTTCTTCTTCTTCTTCTTCTTCTTCTTCTTCCTTCTCACATCATCAGAATGACCAAAGTGGCACATGCCATACAAGTGGTCATTGTCCACTAGCAAAAGGCCATTTGCACTAGAAGTCCTGGGTCTGTGGACATTTCCATTCAATGTCTGTGTCCTTTAGCGGTTCAGTTGGAAGAACTTGGAAGTATAAGAAACTATGTGAAGGTGAGCTAAAGGGTTTTCAACAAATTGGTTTAGCATTTTAGTAAGACTTGCAGATTTGTTACGGAAGTTTGTTCTTACTTGCAGTTTTTCCTGCTTACTGTATGCAACACATCCCTTCTCCTTCTCCTTCTCCTTCTCCTTCTCCTTCTCCTTCTCCTTCTCCTTCTCCCATTCAATTAAATAAATTACATTAGTGGAAGTACATGTTACTGATAGTCTAATGCAGTGCTTTCTTTAAAAAGTAATTTAGAAATGATTTCATGAAGGGAGCTGCAGGTAAAGTGCCATTCTTGGAATCCAGATAACTTCACAGGTACTGATGATGATGGGAGCCAAAATATTTAGCATTAAATATACCTTGACATTATTGTGTTGTTAAGCCTTTCTGTCTAACTCATTGCCAGTGTACATGGTATTTTACAAGTCCCTGCCCCAAGGAATTCATGGTATAAAACACTGCTACGTGTTCAATGATGAGTTGCAGCCATGACAAGCAAGGAATTAGCCTGGCGTCAATTGAAGCTACAGTTCAGCTCTCAGTCTCATAGTCAATGTTTTCTATATTTGCTATATTTACATTCTAATAGTTTTAATTGTTTCTGTTTTCTAT
Organism: Varanus komodoensis; assembly: GCF_004798865.1. Taxonomy (NCBI): domain Eukaryota; kingdom Metazoa; phylum Chordata; class Lepidosauria; order Squamata; family Varanidae; genus Varanus; species Varanus komodoensis. Next base: position 6,131,813 of record NW_025335568.1, read on the forward strand.
TTATTTTTGTTGGATCTGTATTATTGAGCATTTAACTGACATTTGATATTTATTGTGTAAATGGCTTTGAGATTTAATATAACAAATATTATTAATCATATCTTCTATATCATTCAGTTCTGGAGCACCTATCCCCACACTTACAAGCTGGCTGGGGAAGAAATTTTGCATAAGCTTAATAGTAATATTACTGGGATTCCACAAACACAGGTGTTAATGGTAGGGATGGCTGAGCTCTCCAAAGCATCTCTCAGGTGGACTTGTTAATTCTCTGACCCACCTCCACCATAGAAAACAGAGTGCTTTTCCTCATCCAGTCCAAAGAAGCTTGAACACAGTATCCTTCCCTATTTCCCAAAGACCTTTCCACCAGCCCAGTGAAATCCCAGTACCCAGACTTACTGATGGGCAGCATCCAAGGTAGCATGGTCCATTTATTCTTCAGGGATGCAGTTCTGCTCTCCCCCAAGATTACTGTGCTGGCAATGTAGCTAAAATCAGTCAGATTGCCTTTGAGCTCCAACACAATGCCAGGAACAGTCAAAACCTTTGTTCAAAAGGTTCGCTCTGTGTTGGGTAAGGTCTGTTTTCAGCTTGGGAGGAGGATGCATTTGTATGATTCAGTTGCATTGCATTTATATCTTGACATTCTTGCTTTCTGAGGAACCCAAGACAGCTTGGATAGCTCCATTTTATTCTGACAACAGCAAAGTTGTTGGCCCAGTTAACCAGTGAGCTTCCTGACTGAGCAGTGGGTAGAACCCTGCTCCTGGCTCCCCAGTTCAACACTTTATCAAGCCACACTGGCTTTTTAAGTTTCATCTCTATATCACCCAGTGGCTGAAGTTTTCGAGGTAGTTTACAACAGTTCACTTATGATACAACAAAATACCATAAAATCTTTCACACTGAAAAACAAACAAAAACCCAGATAAAATAGCATACGACAAAGAATACAACAGCTGGGATTAGTAATTGACTCAATCCCTTGGACGTCCATGTGTATCTATAGAGACCTCAACATAAAAGGCTGTCTCAACCTGGCACCAAAAGGATGGCAAGGTTGGTGCCTGGCAAACCTCCGTGCAGAATCATGGCCACTGAGAAACCCCTTCCTTTTGCTGCTGCCCTCCGTGCCTTCCTTGGAATCGGCATTTCACAGGAGTTGATGTGCAGCTCACAACACTGGAGGTCCATGAAGCATCCCTTGGCCTATTTAGGGAGCCAATATGACCACAGAGAAGAGGCGTGAAAGCTTTATTTCGTTCATTTGCATCCTGCATCCATATTTCATCAATGCATTCAACAAATCCTGTATCATCTTTGACACGTGGCTTTGTTTCTTCACAAGTGTCCTTGAATCGAATGTGAGGTACCTTGGCTGGCCAAGGCCCCTCAGGTTGGATGCAGCATCTCCAGAATTCTCCTGGAGGGTCTTGGTACTTTGTCTTCTCCTCCGAACTCCTGCTTGCATCGTGGGTTCTGTGAGAGAGGTTGGTAACAATGAGTGGGTGAGTGACAAACTGATCTATTATCTCAAAAGATGCCATGATGCTATCTGTCCCTTTCATCTTCACTTTATCCTCCCTTTCATCCAACTGATTTCTAGCAAATCACTTGAGGAGAGGTGATTAAAGAACCATGAGAAGAACAGCAGGTTTGTTTAATTCTGTCTTTTCATACTGATGCCGAAACAGTGTGAAAACAGTCATCATTAAGATCTGTTTGGTGGAGAGAAGTGATTAGTGTACAACTAGCTGAAAAGCCCCTAATTCATCAAGGAGGTTGATTTAGATGAATTCCTTTTATGCTGTGGGGAGCCGTCATGGCTAAAACTGGAAAAAAAAAAAGGATGATAAAGAAATAAGCTATGGATGGAGATTCTATCTCTCTACCATTACATGTCGATAAGAGGCTTGTTTCATAGGGGAACTGAATATCCTGAAGAGATAGTTCCTAGTTATATTTTATTTTTGAATGGGAATTATTGTATTGGATAATGATAATTTGCAGTGATACACCTCCTTTCAGTTAAAAATGTTGAGGGCTTCAGGCCAAAATCTCAAGCTAGTTCATCTCCTGTTTACTCACACAAAGTTATGATGCTCTTGGATTTGCACAGAAAGGGTCTGTGCCTTCTGATTGCTCAAAGAAGGAATCTCAGATCACAATAGGAGTTTCCACTGACAATGACTTCAGTTATTTAGGGCCTCAGATCTTTCACATCACTTGATAATGCTCAGTGCTTAAAAAACAAATGAAAGACATCAGGGGTTGAACCTTTGGCATTCAAAGCATGTTTCTTTCCACTGAGCTATGCCCCCAAATGCAGTTGTATTCCAAAGCTATCTTATAGGCCCAGAGTTTTCAGGATCAGCTGGAACTTCAAGGAAGAGCCTTCTGGTGATCATTCTGGTGAGCCATTCAAGTATACCTTTGTTTTTTCATCTCACAAAAGGAGGTCCTACCTTTTTCTCTTTGCAAATGTTGGCTAAATCCTTATGTGAGAACATGCCTCATTTTACTTGCATATTTTTGTAATGATAGTGTGCAATTTGCTTGTAAAATGGAACATGATCAAGTCTTTGATTAGAGGAAAGCAGTCATTCCTTGTTTTGTTGTTATTTTTGAGGAATCTTCAAAAATACCTTCCTGCACCCCCAGAAATGAAATTTCCAGTTTCTCATCTGCAGGTGCTCCTTGAGCATTTGTGCAACTTATTTGCATGTACAAAAGCAGGATCCAATTCCTTTTCTTTTGCTAGTCTTCCTTCCAGTTTCACAGCTTGCTCACTTGCCTATCGTGATGCCTGCCTAAGTGTTTCTGGTGTGAAGGTCTAAAAACACCCATACAAAGCTATGTTCTTTTCCCAGTCCATTTTGTAATCTTTTTCATTTCTGAACCCTTTTTATTTGTGTAGGTTTGGCCATTAATGGAGGGCTTTCTTCCCTTTGTGTTTGAATTGGAGCAGACACAGACAAGAACTGTTCAGATTACATCTTAACAGAAGATAAACTGAGAAGGTAGAGAAATTCAGCCTGACCTAAAACGGTAGCTTTTGCATGTACAATATGCTAAAATGATTCCATTTCTCTAATGGGATTGTAGGTTTTTGCATTGGCCCCATTGGTATATGACCATTTGGACTGTCTGTTCTTGACTTAGAACAGGGGTAGGCTTGCTTCATATTATCTAGATGTGGGTGGAGAAAGGGCAGACCATAGGCCATCAAAGGGACCATCGATGGACCAATTTCTTTTGGAACACTACTGGTGGCAGAGGTACCTCCAAAGACTTTTGGCCTACACAGGCCTTGGTTGTGTTTCTTTGTGAAACCTGCCTGCATTTTTGGACAAGAAACCCTTGTGACTTATTAACCACCCCCATGTCATACAAACCTGGTGACTGTCATGCAGACAAATCTGCTTCCTTAGGTAGCAGTGTAGGGTCCTCACACTCAGCTGTGAGGTTCCCTGATAGGCTGGGGTGTCTATTCCCAGGAATTACAAGATCTTATCAATGAGTGGGTAAAGTTAAAAAGGTAAAGGTTTCCCCATGACATTAAGGTCCAGTCATGTCTGAGTCTTGGGGGTGGTGCTCATCTCCGTTTCCTGGCCGAGGGAGCCAGCGTTTATCCACAGACAGTCTCCGTGGTCATGTGGCCGGCATGACTAAACACCACAGTGCACGGAACGCTTTTACCTGCCCACCAAAGTGGTACCTTTTCATCTACTTGCATTTGCATGCTTTCGAACTGCAAGGCTGGCAGGAGCTGGGACAGAATATGAGTGCTCACCCCGTCTGTGGATTTGAACTGTCGACCTTCCGATCAACCAGCCCAGTGGCTCAGCAGTTTAACCCACTGCTCCACCACATCCCTAATGAGTGGGTAACAGAGCATCCAACAAAATGGGCAAGGATGTGGTTAATTCTGTGGTATGGTCCAACCAAAGGAGGGATGTGTGAGGAATCTGTTTGTGGGGGAGAATCCTTCAGACCTTTTCAGCTCAGATACCTAGCCCCTGGCCCCTCACTCTTTCCTCTAAGGCCACCTCATCCAAACATTTGCATCAGTGTTTGGCAGGAAGGAAGTTCAAGCTGAGTTCTGCTTCCCCAGACATGACTTGCAGGCTTTGCATACATTGCACAAAGGATTACATAAGTTGCGTATCTGGTGGTGTTCCTGAGTATTTGTGGACCTCAGCTCAACTCACTTCCTTGCCAGGGACAAGCATGGGAAAGGAGTCCCGCAAATGCAAGAGCTGGCTTCTGACCTGAGCTATGTATTCCTAAACCAAACAGCTTCTGCCAGGTTTGAGGATACTGAGGCAGAAATGTAACTACCTGTGTCAAAGATGATGCAAAGTTTATTGTATGGAATGATGAAATATGGATGCAGACTATAAATGAGCAAAAGAAAGCTTACACCCCACTTTCTTTGTGGCTGTATCTGTTCTCTGAATAGGCCAGGGGATGCTCCATGGGCTCCCAAAGGTGCTGGGCAAGAGGTATGCCTATTTCTTTCTCCAGACCAAGACCAAGTGAACACTTCTTGCCGTAGGTTTTATAAAGTGCCTCCTCCACTATGTCAGAATATACACACACTCTAACCTTCCCTTCTTGGGAGTGAAGCTTCTTCGATATGACAAAAAGCTTTGTTCTCATACCAAAAGCAGCCCTAATCTAAAGAATGATTGGGGGAGGCAGCACCAAGGCCGTTATCTATGGTGCTCTTCTTAAGAAGCTGAATGCAGACTTGACTCTGGGTTTTGGACACTGGGAAAGTCGACTACGTTACCGCCATAATTTCCTCAGCATTCTTCTGGTAGAGTCCGAGCCACAGAGATGGAACAGAACATTTGGGCTCGTTAAATGCACTGTTGAGAGTCACTGTGGCCTACTGGTTATAGGGTTGGGGTGGAACTTTGGAGATCTGGGCTCTAGTCCCCACTCAGCCATGAAGCTTTGGGATTTGGGCCAGTTATAGACTCTCAGTTCAACCTCCCTCAAGGAGCCGTTGTGAGTATAAAAATGAAGAACAGAAAGATCGTCTATGCTATTTTAAGTTCCTTACCTGAAAAGGTGGGATATAAATATAATAAATGATCAATCAATACATTTTCCATTCCTAATTGAACTTAGTGAACATACAGTGCAACTATATTGTAAAGTTTTCCAACTGTTTGCCATCTCTCAAGAAACCATCAGATATAGTGTGCATCAGCTACTGCACGTTAACTCTATTTATTGCATAGTTTTGAAAGACTACTGAACATGCGAAAGTAATAGGAACCATTTTGTTCTGTGCTTCAACAAATCTATAAAAGCAACAATCCTAAAAACACGATCATCCGTCCATACAGGCAAATGGAGCTGCATTTAAAATTAACTCTTGTAACTTAACTAGCACAAGTAAACGCTGACAAGATCTGATCGCCATAATACACAATAAAACCTCCAATATTAAACTCCTACTTAAACATAAAAAGCATAGCACAGGATAAGACAGATGTGTGAATGATCATTTAACATTAATCCTAACAACAGCCAGTTCTGTTTCGCTATTGAAATGCTCTCCTGCCTACATTTTCCTTTTGAAAGAACAACACATCTTAATCAATCGCATTTGTCCCCACTATAATTGAAATTTGTGGCCCTGTTATTTTGCTATTAAGAGGCGACCAACATCCATTTATTCCTTTGCCTGTGCTCCACAGTCTCTGAAAGATACGCACACGGGGAGGAAGTGACACATTAGCATCTTATTTCTATTCATGTGAAGTTAGAAGTTGGGGAGGCTGGTGATTCCCACATCCAAGGGTTTTCTCCCCCTGTGCAGCTTTCTTGGCATTTTCCATGGTGCTGAACCTTTTGTTTTGAAAGACATTGAGCCCTGCCAAGTGCTGTTTTATTATTTATTTATTTAGAATTTTTGTATGTCGTCCCATCGCTTATAGCCTTGGGACGGCTCCCATAAATAAATAAGCACAATACAAATACAGTTAAAATCCAGAAACACCCTGGCTGCACAATTAAAACCTGTAAATATTATTAATCATTGTTAAGATATTGTTTGAATAAAAAGGTCTTAGCCTGGCGCCAAAAAACAAATAACGACTGCACCAGGCGGACCTCTCTGGGGAGCGCATGCCATAGATGGGGCACCACCACAGAGAAAGCCTTTCTCAGGATACTTTGCTTCCTGATGTCTCTCATGAAGTGTTCCCAGGGGAGGGCCTCTGCTCCCAATCTCAAGGGGTGGGAGGGCAAATAGGAAAGCAGGCATTCCTTTAGGTCTCCAGGTCCCAAGCCGTTAAGGGCTTTATAGGTGATTACCAGTACCTTGAATTGAGCCCAGACTGCGATGGGAAGCCAGTGAAGCTGGTAGAGGACTGGGGTTATATGAGAATAATGCCCAGTCCCTGTCAGCAACCTGGCTGCTCTGTTTTGCACCATCTGAAGTGTCCGGACTGTCTTCAAGGGCAGCCCCACGTAGAGCGCGCTGCAGAAATCCAACCGGGAAGTAACCAGTGCGTGCGTCACTGTTGCCAGGCAGTCGTTTTTGAACTTTCAATACCTAGGTGTAGTTTAATTGGTTGCATTTCCCACTCTCCAGTTTTGGAGAGGACCAGAAAGATCCCTTGCTGGGAACTCGGAGGTGAAGCATGCTTGCCTTGGTTTTGGCAAGGTCTAGCAGGACACAGTTCTCTCCTACTGGATCAGGGCTGTTCAGATGAAGCAGCAGGAAAGCCAACATTTGCTTTGAAGTGCCAACAATTGATTACACCTAATAGGTTATTTCTTCTGTAGTGAGGAGACCAGTTCACATGAACTGTGCAGAAATAATCCTTCAAAACACTTGATTCCCCAAGTTGATTCCCAATGCTTGAAGGCTGCTAGCTGAATGAATTGTTTCCACTGAAAAATGTTGTGTCTGAGTTGACCCTGGTGAGAGGAAAGTTATATCTGCAGAGTTTAAGCCATGAAAACTCATTCACAAATACAAATAAGCACTTGATCCACAGTCAAGGGGCCATAAGTATGTCCGGACAATGAAAACCATTTTGCATTTCTGTACAGCTACAAGTCACCTGAAGTCCGTGAGTTCTGAATGTATAAATGTACAGTAAAATAATAGGAGGATGATTTCATTTGCCAGAAAATGCTAGTGGGTGAGGAGCACAGTCCAACTTTGACAAAGAACTGATTCACATGTGCATATGGCTCCATTTCATGTTTAATGATGTGATGTTACATGACACAATTGTGAATGCCTTGATGTTGATTAAGATGGAAAGTCTGTGATAGGAAGGGGGCAGGAAGACAATCACGAATGTGCCATGAGTAGTGGAGATGGTGGGTGGTTTTGGCAGGCAATATTGACTTTTTTTTCTTTCCCAAGATTCCCGAGGAACTTTGTCCCTGGGATGAGCACATCTTTTATCTGGGAATTCTGGGGATGGGTTAGGGTTAGAAAGGCAATGAAAGCCCATGGTAATTACGCAAGATCATGTGTTCCTCGCTTTCCCTCCCACAACCAAAGTCCAAACCAGAAGTTGATTTCTGTGATGATTTGACCCAGTTTTAATCAAAGGTTCTCTAGCAGCTGCAGAGCTACTTTATTTGAGATGATGTCTGCCGAAAAGGAAGTGCATCCTGTAGTCCTTGAGCAGAGGTGGTTCTTCCATATAAGCAACTCCTCATTTTTCTGACCTCATCTTCAGATTAGTCTCAAAGAGGTGGGCAAATTCGTTTGCAATGGTACAAAACTTTCTTCAGAGCAAGTCTTATGAAACTTCTGATCAAGCATCTTAACCTTCACACTTGAGCATAGTGTCAGCACATACCATTTCACCATCGGTTCACCCATCCGCTTGTTGCACCCCATTTCCACATCAATCTGGGATGTCAGTCGATCTTGTCAGTTCAGACTGGAATCCTCCAAGATCCACATTCTTTGAGCCTTCCTTGTCATAAAGTGGGTTTGATCAAGGGATGACAGCAGGTGATTATGGTTAACTTGGAAAAAGGGTCTGTAGAGACCAGTTCTTCTTAAGACCAAATTCTGCTCTTACCAACATCATTGCAAATTGTGAGGAACCCTTAACAAGCCACTTTAAGAACAAACAATGAATGGCCTTCAATCTGCAACATCTCATTTATGGGAGGTCTTTCCTTGTGGATGCATATTGGCCTGACTTTAGTCCACCTCTTTAAACCAAGAGACGTCTTCAAATAACTAACCGAGTGGTTAATTTTTGAAGACATTAATCAAAAAGCACATATGTAAGATCGCTTTTCTTTTAGCTCTATTCTACTCTTGCTGTTATTATTAGTGAAACATGTGCAGGGGTGGTTCTAGGTACTTAATGGTGACTGATTCACTGGACTGCCTCTGGTACCACCCATCTGGCACTGTAAGAGGGATGATGGGACTCACTGGGTCAGGCCATCCTCATGTGCTGGCTGAAAACACCAAAGAGGTGAAAGAGAGGCCTGCCTGAAGGGGCCTCGAGTCCATAAGGGTAGGCTGGCCAAGCTGGGGAAGCATGAAAGACCAGATTGGGGCACCAAAGCAGACTATTAAGTTCTGGGAAGTATCAGAAGGAGAGAAGGTGGAAAGAAAAGCTGGAAGGAAGGGAGGAAGATGCCGGATGCCATGGCCAAGGAAAGGAATACAATCTCCTCTGCAGCCCCCTGCCTTACTTTTCTTGGAGATGGAGTCTAAAGCTTTCCAGCAGAAAGAAGGACCACAGGGGCATCCAGACTGTCATGCCCTGTTCCTTTTCCTCCTTTGCTTCAGTTTCAAAACTCAAGCCAATCGTTTGGAAATGCAGTTCTTTTACTGGGACTCCACAGGTAACAGAACTGTCAGAGCTCTAAATATCCTTCTACCAAAACTGCAAAGAGAGGCCACTGCACCTGTTAAGAGTTGAATCTAAACTGGAAACCTTTCCTCAATCTCTCCCCTTCACTAAAATTTTGCATTCCACCCTCCAGGTGGCTCTCGCTGCTTGAGAGCAAGATGGGGTAAAAACGAAGCCTCTCCAGTCGAGCAGCTTGCTTCTCCTGGGACCTCCCCACTGGGCCAAAGGGATGTGCAAGGGATCTGCTTCGTTTGGAAAATCCGTCTGATCCCCTGGTTTTGCCAGCAGCCTGAGTGGGGAAGCGGGCTGGTCACTGGCCATGGCAGCTGGGATGCTGGGATGCTGACCCTCTGCACCCTGCTCTGCATGTGATGCTGCTGCTGACCCCCGCAGGAAGGTTGGCCCCAGGAGCGGGGCCCAGGCGTGCTCATCAGGAGAGCTGCTGGAGGAGAAGGCTCAACTGGGTTCACCAGACTGCTGTGCTCACACGCCGGGGTTCCTTCTGGGAGTTTGTTCTTCTGGAAAGCTCTTTGGTCAACAAAGAATGTGTTGTGAGGAAGGTCCGTGGTTTTGAAAGCACGAAGGGAGGAACCCCAGTGCATGGCAGTGAGGCTGGGGAAGCGACTGCAATAGGAATGGGCAAGTCTTGCCACTGGAAGGGCACATACTTCAGAAAAAGGGTATTGGGGATTTTGTTGGCTTAAAGCCGGGAAGCCGGAGACATAAGCTTTTATCCTGAGCAAGAATGCAGAGGTTATGGAGGAGGGGAGGTTCAGTGTCCACTCACCACCCTCTTCCCCTCTCACGAGCCAAGTAAAAAAATCCTCTGAACAAGATCCCAGTGCTGGACTGGTGCCCCATCCAGAGAATTGAAACCTCATTAGCTGCCAGCGCAGTTCTCTCAGTCGGGCCTGGTGAGATATCAGGGCAATCACATTGCACCACAGAAACCCCAGGAGCCCTGGCCCTGATTTTCATATGTGCCGATGTCACCCGAAGTGCAGTTTTTGGACATTTTATCTTGGTTGCAATTATTCTCCACTTGGGACTTTCAGATCTAAGCTGTGTAATCAAGCCTATGGAGGCAATGCACAATTTGCATCCAAGCATTTGAGGGAGCAGCTTTAAATTTTATTGCAAATGCCCCAGGAGAGTTTGCAAAATTATAGTCGCAAACTGGGCAGAGTAGAGATCACCACGACCAATTCAGACCACAGGGAGCAAAACCAATCTAGGCCTTACACAGCATGACGTGACTCACTTGAGATCAAACAAGCCATTCTGTTTATGAGACTTGGATGTAGTCTTCGCATAAAAATACCCAAGGCAGCTAACAAAGGTAAATACACAACAAAATAGCAATATAATATCAGAAACAATGTGAACCATCTGACAAGTTTATAAAAGTTTATAAAAATAGCAGCCAGTTCAAATATCATGGAAATAAAATACAGGTTAAAACATAGAGGAGCAGAGAAGCTAATCAGTTTTATAGGTCAAATGCCTCTTTAAATTAAAAGAACACTCTGTGAATCTAAAAATACACAGAAGAAAAGAAATTCTTCTCCGCTTCCATTGCCTCCTCAAAATGCCATCCGGCAGAGCTTTTTTGAGTGGTACAAGGCCTGGTCTGCCCTGGCCCTAAGAAAGATCTGGTTCCACCCTCGAAGGCCCGCTGTGACAACTTTGCCAAGCATTTCAGGGAGAAAATCGCTCAGATTCGTCACGAGCTAGACTCTACTAGTGATTCAGAGGCTTCTGGGGAGATACCAATGTCACCGTCTGGTCCAACTTTGATGGATGAGTTTCAGTTATTGTGGCCTGATGATGTGGACAAGGTGCTTGGACGAGTACGTCCCACCACTTGCCTATTGGACCCTTGCCCATCTTGGTTAATAAATAATTCCAAGCACAGGATTGGGATCTGGATCTTGGAAGTGGTTAACGCTTCTCTGAGGGAGGGTCGGGTGCCTGCCCCTTTAAAGGAGGTGGTAGTCCGACCGGTCCTGAAGAAGGCGTCACTGGATCCAGAGATGGCCACTAATTATAGATCAGTGGCCAACATCCCGTTTCTGGGCAAGGTGTTGGAGCAAGTGGTGGCGGGACAACTCCAAGCACTCTTGGATGAAACTGATTATCTGGACCCATTTCAGTCTGGCTTCAGACCCGGCTACGGTACGGAATCTGCCTCGGTCACCCTGTACGATGACCTGTGCAGGGAGAAGGACAGGGGGAGTGCGTCCCTGTTGGTTCTTCTGGACCTCTCAGTGGCTTTCGATACCATCGACCATGGTATCCTTCTGGATAGGCTAGCGGGATTGGGGGTTGGAGGCACTGCTTTGCAGTGGTTCCGCTCCTAACTCAATGGCCGATTCCAGAAGGTGGTGCTGGGGGACTATGGCTCTGTGCCATGGCAGCTATGCCATGAAGTACCGCAGGGATCCATTTTGTCCCCTTTGCTGTTTAACATCTACATGAAACCGCTGAGAGAGGTCATCAGGAGGTGTGGGCTGCAGAATCATCAGTACGCTGATGATACCCAGCTCTACCTCTCATTTTCCACCAATCCAGGTGAGGCAGTGGCTGTGCTGAACCGGTGCCTGGCCGAGGTAATGGGCTGGATGAGGGCCAATAAACTGAAGCTCAATCCAGACAAGACGGAGGTCCTGTTGGTTGGCGGATCGGGCTTCGGGGAGGGTGAATTGAACCTAGTCCTGAATGGGGTTGCACTCCCTCTTAGGGACAAGGTTTGCAGCTTGGGAGTGCTCCTCGACCCAGAGCTTTCACTGGAAGCTCAGGTGACAGCAGTGGCGAGGAGAACTTTCTTTCTGCTTTGGCTGATCCATCAGCTGCGCCCCTACCTGGAGTACGACTGCCTGGCTACAGTGACACATGCATTGGTGACTTCCTGACTTGACTTCTGTAACACACTCTATGTGGGGCTACCCTTGAAGACGGTCCGGATACTTCAATTGGTTCAAAATATAGCTGCCAGGCTGCTGATGGGGACTGGGCGTTATGTTCACATGATTCCAGTCCTCCGTCAGCTTCACTGGCTTCCCATTGAAGTCCGGGCCCAATTCAAGGTGTTGGTGATGACCTATAAAGCCCTAAACGGCTTGGGTCCTGGCTACCTGAAGGAGCGCTTACGTCCATATATGCCCGCCCGCCCGCCCCTTGAGATCTGCAGGAGAAGCCCTTCTCCGGGAACCCTCCATGAAGGAAATCAGGAGAGTGAGTACTCGGAGGAGGGCTTTCGCTGCGGTGGCACCCAATCTATGGAATGCGCTCCCCAGAGAGGTCCGCCTGGCTCCGTCATTGTTTGTTTTTCAGCGCCAGGAGAAGTCCTTTTTATTCAAATGTTATTTTAATTGTTAATAGTATTTATTCATTTTATTCTTTGGCCAGGGCAACTTAATTTATATTGTTAATTTATATTATTCTATTGAAGTTTATTTATGGTTGTGAGCCGCCCCGAGGCTTTGGAGAATGGGGCAGCATAGAAGTCTCCTAAATAAATAAACAAATATGTCTGGGAAATTCATTTCACCTCATTTTTGATCAGAGTTTACCCAGACGTTAATGTAGACCCGAGCACAAGCTGTGACTGAAGTTTATGCATTTCCAAGCTTCTAATGTGATTCATAAAACAACAACAAAAAGCATGGGCATTAGAAAAGGCATGGACATTAACATTTTGTACTCCTGAAATGTGTTTTTAAATATTGTTTGAACAGCAAGGGTAAAAGTGTGCATGTGAAAATCCCCTGAAGTGACACACATTTGGGAAAAGAGGCACCCTGGGAACATTTGGAAAAGCAGCAGTTTAGAAAATACACACAATAATATGGATGAATTTTGGTGCAATAAGGGGGAAAACAGATCCCCCCAGATCTCATCATCCGATGTAGGCATGAGTCAGAAGTGGCTCTGAGGACTTTGCAGAACCTCTGCAAACTTGAGTCCCGTTGATTCATGCATCAGCATGTGTAATACTGGTCTGCACTCACCTGCTGAGGCAAGCATGGACACAAAGCATTTTTCTGTTAGCTCTTCCTCTGTTATCAATACCTTTGAAGGCACAATCCAATGGGGATCCCCATAAATCTTTGACCGCAGAGGACTGGGGCCATGCTATGGGTGGCGGAGAAAGTGGCAGAGGGAAATCCCTGCTAGATGGTTGGTTCTGGCCATCCAGCTGAGTCCCTCCTCATGGGAAGGGAAGGAGGCTGGTAGGCTGCCAGGATAGGCCCTATCCTGGGGACCCCGGTCTTCTCTGCTCCCCTATGGCTTCCCCATGCTTCTATAAAGCTCAAAATAAAAGCTTTATCAGTGGGTTATGTGTCCTGCTGATCTAGAAGCCCCCTGAGTGTTTAGTCAGGGCTGAAAATATTCCCCTTACTTCAGCTCCAAGACCTTGTACCTTGTTTCCAGAACTTGCCTTGAGAGTGACCTTCACAGCTCCTGACCCTTGGAGTCCCATCTGATGCTTGTGGACTACATAATGGCTTCGGCAAGGGGCGGCATAGAAATGTAATAATAATAATAATAATAATAATAATAATAATAATAATAATAATGCTCAAGTGTGCAAGGATCTCCCCAGGTGCCTTGACTACTCCAGCCAGCCAGATCCCTTCCCAGGCTGAAGCCTCAATGCTCACCTCTTTGCTTGATTTTTGGGTTGCCCCATAACTCAGAGCTTTTGCCGCCACTCACACATCTGGTTAGGGCATGTGGGTGGACATTAACAGTGAAGGAGGAGGGAGGAACTGGGTAAGAGGAGGCACTCGGGCTCGGCAGTAAACCACTGGCTGGGGTGTAACCGGGAGAGGCTGCCGTCTCCTATGTCCGTGGGATTGATTCTGCATCCTTTGCAGGTCTCCTTCCAGCTCCATGTGCTCCATGGTGGAGGAGGTCGTTTGGTGATGGAGCTCAGCATGACAGATGGCTCCCACAAAGCTGCAGTGCTGAGGAGACCCACTGACATCAGGGTCACCAGCTTCCCTTGGGGGTAGGTCTCATCAGGTGCCCCATGGTGGTGACCCCAGCCAGCGGTGCTGCCCATGCCATCCTGGGGCCACCACACGCGGCAGGGCCCAGCCGTGGAATCTGGGTGCAGATGGCACAACGATGCAAGGGCGATGTGGAACGTTTGGCAGTGTTTAGGAAATGTGGAGGGGTGGCAGGCACTCTTCTCCACTGGAATGGAAACCCCGTAGGATTATGTCTAAACAGGATTTGTCTCACTGAACCGGGTGGCCGGTTCTAAGCCCTGAATGTTGTGTGTTCTGAAAAATCATTTTGTTCACCTGGAAAATGATTTTATGAGCATTATTGCTGGGGTGGACGTGTTGGGAATTCTTGGATGCTTTTCTGTCTAAGCTATCATAGGGCGGCAACCTAAACAAACCGACGCACCCACCCCAAACCCTTCCTTTGGGTGCTACAGGGAAACAAAAGCTCAGAAAAGCATACCGGGGCCCTCCATGGGGCTGCCATTTCCCAGTTCTGAGGGCAGCATCAGCACACAGAGTCGGGAACTGGAGCTCTGATTCACCTTCCAGAAAACTGCGTTGGCTGCTCTCTGAGGCTGAGAAAGAGACTTGGAGGTGGGGGATGGAAGGAGAACAGGAGAAGACCAGAGCATCTGCGTTTACAACCTCCTTCCCTCCCCTCTCCTAACATTCCAGCAGAGCAGCCAAAAAAAGCAATTTACCAATGCATGCTAGCGGTTGGGGTGGGATGGTGAAAACCATCCCTGTTTCTTGTCCTGCACTGTGGAGGATACTGAGAATCCTCTGAATTAAGGGGCTTAAGGGCACAATCCAATCAAGATACCCATCACCATTTCATTTCCACCCCTCACCCTCCATGCATGTCACGAGAAGGTAAGGCACCCTGAAGAAGACAATCAATCATGCTAGGAAAAGTCAAAGGCAGAAAAAGACCAACTAGTAGAAGGATTGACTCCATTAAGGAAGCAGCAGCCTTGAATTTAGAGGAGCCGAGCAGGGTTGTCATGGATAGGACATTCTGGGGGGCTTCCATTCATCAGGTCGCCATCAGGGCTACCCTTGAAGACAGTCCGGATACTTCAATTGGTTCAAAATAGAGCTGCCAGGCTGCTGACAGGGACGGGGTGTGATGTTCACATGACTCCAGTCCTCCGTCAGCTTCACTGGCTTCCCATTGAAGTCCGGGCCCAATTCAAGGTGTTGGTGATGACCTAATAAAGCCCTAAACGGCTTGGGTCCTGGTTACCTGAAGGAGCGCTTACGTCCATATATGCCCAGCCGCCCCTTGAGATCTGCGGGAGAGGCCCTTCTCCGGGAACCCTCCATGAAAGAAATTAGGAGGGTGAGTACTCGGAGGAGGGCTTTCTCTGCGGTGGCGCCTAAGTTATGAAATGCGCTCCCCAGAGAGGTCCGCCT